>NW_027675772.1:0-16194 GCF_965601325.2 Salmo salar
ATGATAGAGAGGAGAGAGAAACAACATGATAGAGAGGAGAGAGAGAAACAACATGATAGAGAGGAGAGAGAAACAACATGATAGAGAGGAGAGAGAGAAACAACATGATAGAGAGGAGAGAGAAACAACATGATAGAGAGGAGAGAGAGAAACAACATGATAGAGAGGAGAGAGAGAACAACATGATAGAGAGGAGAGAGAAACAACATGATAGAGAGGAGAGAGAGAAACAACATGATAGAGAGGAGAGAGAGAAACAACATGATAGAGAGGAGAGAGAGAAACAACATGATAGAGAGGAGAGAGAGAAACAACATGATAGAGAGGAGAGAGAAACAACATGATAGAGAGGAGAGAGAAACAACATGATAGAGAGGAGAGAGAGAAACAACATGATAGAGAGGAGAGAGAGAAACAACATGATAGAGAGGAGAGAGAAACAACATGATAGAGAGGAGAGAGAAACAACATGATAGAGAGGAGAGAGAGAAACAACATGATAGAGAGGAGAGAGAAACAACATGATAGAGAGGAGAGAGAAACAACATGATAGAGAGGAGAGAGAGAAACAACATGATAGAGAGGAGAGAGAGAAACAACATGATAGAGAGGAGAGAGAGAAACAACATGATAGAGAGGAGAGAGAAACAACATGATAGAGAGGAGAGAGAGAAACAACATGATAGAGAGGAGAGAGAAACAACATGATAGAGAGGAGAGAGAAACAACATGATAGAGAGGAGAGAGAAACAACATGATAGAGAGGAGAGAGAGAAACAACATGATAGAGAGGAGAGAGAGAAACAACATGATAGAGAGGAGAGAGAGAAACAACATGATAGAGAGGAGAGAGAAACAACATGATAGAGAGGAGAGAGAGAAACAACATGATAGAGAGGAGAGAGAAACAACATGATAGAGAGGAGAGAGAAACAACATGATAGAGAGGAGAGAGAAACAACATGATAGAGAGGAGAGAGAAACAACATGATAGAGAGGAGAGAGAAACAACATGATAGAGAGGAGAGAGAAACAACATGATAGAGAGGAGAGAGAAACAACATGATAGAGAGGAGAGAGAGAAACAACATGATAGAGAGGAGAGAGAAACAACATGATAGAGAGGAGAGAGAAACAACATGATAGAGAGGAGAGAGAAACAACATGATAGAGAGGAGAGAGAGAAACAACATGATAGAGAGGAGAGAGAAACAACATGATAGAGAGGAGAGAGAAACAACATGATAGAGAGGAGAGAGAGAAACAACATGATAGAGAGGAGAGAGAGAAACAACATGATAGAGAGGAGAGAGAAACAACATGATAGAGAGGAGAGAGAAACAACATGATAGAGAGGAGAGAGAGAAACAACATGATAGAGAGGAGAGAGAAACAACATGATAGAGAGGAGAGAGAAACAACATGATAGAGAGGAGAGAGAGAAACAACATGATAGAGAGGAGAGAGAAACAACATGATAGAGAGGAGAGAGAAACAACATGATAGAGAGGAGAGAGAAACAACATGATAGAGAGGAGAGAGAAACAACATGATAGAGAGGAGAGAGAAACAACATGATAGAGAGGAGAGAGAAACAACATGATAGAGAGGAGAGAGAAACAACATGATAGAGAGGAGAGAGAAACAACATGATAGAGAGGAGAGAGAAACAACATGATAGAGAGGAGAGAGAAACAACATGATAGAGAGGAGAGAGAAACAACATGATAGAGAGGAGAGAGAAACAACATGATAGAGAGGAGAGAGAGAAACAACATGATAGAGAGGAGAGAGAAACAACATGATAGAGAGGAGAGAGAAACAACATGATAGAGAGGAGAGAGAAACAACATGATAGAGAGGAGAGAGAAACAACATGATAGAGAGGAGAGAGAAACAACATGATAGAGAGGAGAGAGAAACAACATGATAGAGAGGAGAGAGAAACAACATGATAGAGAGGAGAGAGAGAAACAACATGATAGAGAGGAGAGAGAGAAACAACATGATAGAGAGGAGAGAGAAACAACATGATAGAGAGGAGAGAGAAACAACATGATAGAGAGGAGAGAGAAACAACATGATAGAGAGGAGAGAGAGAAACAACATGATAGAGAGGAGAGAGAAACAACATGATAGAGAGGAGAGAGAAACAACATGATAGAGAGGAGAGAGAGAAACAACATGATAGAGAGGAGAGAGAAACAACATGATAGAGAGGAGAGAGAGAAACAACATGATAGAGAGGAGAGAGAAACAACATGATAGAGAGGAGAGAGAGAAACAACATGATAGAGAGGAGAGAGAAACAACATGATAGAGAGGAGAGAGAGAAACAACATGATAGAGAGGAGAGAGAGAAACAACATGATAGAGAGGAGAGAGAGAAACAACATGATAGAGAGGAGAGAGAGAAACAACATGATAGAGAGGAGAGAGAAACAACATGATAGAGAGGAGAGAGAGAAACAACATGATAGAGAGGAGAGAGAAACAACATGATAGAGAGGAGAGAGAAACAACATGATAGAGAGGAGAGAGAGAAACAACATGATAGAGAGGAGAGAGAAACAACATGATAGAGAGGAGAGAGAGAAACAACATGATAGAGAGGAGAGAGAGAAACAACATGATAGAGAGGAGAGAGAAACAACATGATAGAGAGGAGAGAGAAACAACATGATAGAGAGGAGAGAGAGAAACAACATGATAGAGAGGAGAGAGAGAAACAACATGATAGAGAGGAGAGAGAAACAACATGATAGAGAGGAGAGAGAAACAACATGATAGAGAGGAGAGAGAAACAACATGATAGAGAGGAGAGAGAGAAACAACATGATAGAGAGGAGAGAGAAACAACATGATAGAGAGGAGAGAGAAACAACATGATAGAGAGGAGAGAGAAACAACATGATAGAGAGGAGAGAGAAACAACATGATAGAGAGGAGAGAGAAACAACATGATAGAGAGGAGAGAGAAACAACATGATAGAGAGGAGAGAGAAACAACATGATAGAGAGGAGAGAGAAACAACATGATAGAGAGGAGAGAGAAACAACATGATAGAGAGGAGAGAGAAACAACATGATAGAGAGGAGAGAGAAACAACATGATAGAGAGGAGAGAGAAACAACATGATAGAGAGGAGAGAGAAACAACATGATAGAGAGGAGAGAGAAACAACATGATAGAGAGGAGAGAGAAACAACATGATAGAGAGGAGAGAGAAACAACATGATAGAGAGGAGAGAGAGAAACAACATGATAGAGAGGAGAGAGAAACAACATGATAGAGAGGAGAGAGAAACAACATGATAGAGAGGAGAGAGAGAAACAACATGATAGAGAGGAGAGAGAAACAACATGATAGAGAGGAGAGAGAAACAACATGATAGAGAGGAGAGAGAAACAACATGATAGAGAGGAGAGAGAAACAACATGATAGAGAGGAGAGAGAAACAACATGATAGAGAGGAGAGAGAGAACAACATGATAGAGAGGAGAGAGAAACAACATGATAGAGAGGAGAGAGAGAAACAACATGATAGAGAGGAGAGAGAAACAACATGATAGAGAGGAGAGAGAAACAACATGATAGAGAGGAGAGAGAAACAACATGATAGAGAGGAGAGAGAAACAACATGATAGAGAGGAGAGAGAAACAACATGATAGAGAGGAGAGAGAAACAACATGATAGAGAGGAGAGAGAGAAACAACATGATAGAGAGGAGAGAGAAACAACATGATAGAGAGGAGAGAGAAACAACATGATAGAGAGGAGAGAGAAACAACATGATAGAGAGGAGAGAGAAACAACATGATAGAGAGGAGAGAGAAAACAACATGATAGAGAGGAGAGAGAGAAACAACATGATAGAGAGGAGAGAGAAACAACATGATAGAGAGGAGAGAGAAACAACATGATAGAGAGGAGAGAGAGAAACAACATGATAGAGAGGAGAGAGAAACAACATGATAGAGAGGAGAGAGAAACAACATGATAGAGAGGAGAGAGAAACAACATGATAGAGAGGAGAGAGAAACAACATGATAGAGAGGAGAGAGAAACAACATGATAGAGAGGAGAGAGAAACAACATGATAGAGAGGAGAGAGAGAAACAACATGATAGAGAGGAGAGAGAAACAACATGATAGAGAGGAGAGAGAAACAACATGATAGAGAGAGAGAGAGAAACAACATGATAGAGAGGAGAGAGAAACAACATGATAGAGAGGAGAGAGAAACAACATGATAGAGAGGAGAGAGAGAAACAACATGATAGAGAGGAGAGAGAAACAACATGATAGAGAGGAGAGAGAAACAACATGATAGAGAGGAGAGAGAAACAACATGATAGAGAGGAGAGAGAAACAACATGATAGAGAGGAGAGAGAGAAACAACATGATAGAGAGGAGAGAGAAACAACATGATAGAGAGGAGAGAGAAACAACATGATAGAGAGGAGAGAGAAACAACATGATAGAGAGGAGAGAGAAACAACATGATAGAGAGGAGAGAGAAACAACATGATAGAGAGGAGAGAGAAACAACATGATAGAGAGGAGAGAGAAACAACATGATAGAGAGGAGAGAGAGAAACAACATGATAGAGAGGAGAGAGAGAACAACATGATAGAGAGGAGAGAGAAACAACATGATAGAGAGGAGAGAGAAACAACATGATAGAGAGGAGAGAGAAACAACATGATAGAGAGGAGAGAGAAACAACATGATAGAGAGGAGAGAGAGAAACAACATGATAGAGAGGAGAGAGAAACAACATGATAGAGAGGAGAGAGAAACAACATGATAGAGAGGAGAGAGAAACAACATGATAGAGAGGAGAGAGAAACAACATGATAGAGAGGAGAGAGAAACAACATGATAGAGAGGAGAGAGAGAAACAACATGATAGAGAGGAGAGAGAAACAACATGATAGAGAGGAGAGAGAAACAACATGATAGAGAGGAGAGAGAAACAACATGATAGAGAGGAGAGAGAAACAACATGATAGAGAGGAGAGAGAAACAACATGATAGAGAGGAGAGAGAAACAACATGATAGAGAGGAGAGAGAGAACAACATGATAGAGAGGAGAGAGAAACAACATGATAGAGAGGAGAGAGAGAAACAACATGATAGAGAGGAGAGAGAAACAACATGATAGAGAGGAGAGAGAAACAACATGATAGAGAGGAGAGAGAAACAACATGATAGAGAGGAGAGAGAGAAACAACATGATAGAGAGGAGAGAGAAACAACATGATAGAGAGGAGAGAGAGAAACAACATGATAGAGAGGAGAGAGAAACAACATGATAGAGAGGAGAGAGAAACAACATGATAGAGAGGAGAGAGAAACAACATGATAGAGAGGAGAGAGAAACAACATGATAGAGAGGAGAGAGAAACAACATGATAGAGAGGAGAGAGAGAAACAACATGATAGAGAGGAGAGAGAAACAACATGATAGAGAGGAGAGAGAAACAACATGATAGAGAGGAGAGAGAGAAACAACATGATAGAGAGGAGAGAGAAACAACATGATAGAGAGGAGAGAGAAACAACATGATAGAGAGGAGAGAGAAACAACATGATAGAGAGGAGAGAGAAACAACATGATAGAGAGGAGAGAGAAACAACATGATAGAGAGGAGAGAGAAACAACATGATAGAGAGGAGAGAGAAACAACATGATAGAGAGGAGAGAGAAACAACATGATAGAGAGGAGAGAGAAACAACATGATAGAGAGGAGAGAGAAACAACATGATAGAGAGGAGAGAGAAACAACATGATAGAGAGGAGAGAGAAACAACATGATAGAGAGGAGAGAGAAACAACATGATAGAGAGGAGAGAGAAACAACATGATAGAGAGGAGAGAGAAAACAACATGATAGAGAGGAGAGAGAAACAACATGATAGAGAGGAGAGAGAAACAACATGATAGAGAGGAGAGAGAAACAACATGATAGAGAGGAGAGAGAAACAACATGATAGAGAGGAGAGAGAAACAACATGATAGAGAGGAGAGAGAAACAACATGATAGAGAGGAGAGAGAAACAACATGATAGAGAGGAGAGAGAAACAACATGATAGAGAGGAGAGAGAAACAACATGATAGAGAGGAGAGAGAAACAACATGATAGAGAGGAGAGAGAAACAACATGATAGAGAGGAGAGAGAAACAACATGATAGAGAGGAGAGAGAAACAACATGATAGAGAGGAGAGAGAAACAACATGATAGAGAGGAGAGAGAAACAACATGATAGAGAGGAGAGAGAAACAACATGATAGAGAGGAGAGAGAAACAACATGATAGAGAGGAGAGAGAAACAACATGATAGAGAGGAGAGAGAAACAACATGATAGAGAGGAGAGAGAAACAACATGATAGAGAGGAGAGAGAGAAACAACATGATAGAGAGGAGAGAGAAACAACATGATAGAGAGGAGAGAGAAACAACATGATAGAGAGGAGAGAGAAACAACATGATAGAGAGGAGAGAGAGAAACAACATGATAGAGAGGAGAGAGAAACAACATGATAGAGAGGAGAGAGAAACAACATGATAGAGAGGAGAGAGAAACAACATGATAGAGAGGAGAGAGAAACAACATGATAGAGAGGAGAGAGAAACAACATGATAGAGAGGAGAGAGAAACAACATGATAGAGAGGAGAGAGAGAAACAACATGATAGAGAGGAGAGAGAAACAACATGATAGAGAGGAGAGAGAAACAACATGATAGAGAGGAGAGAGAAACAACATGATAGAGAGGGAGAGAGAAACAACATGATAGAGAGGAGAGAGAAACAACATGATAGAGAGGAGAGAGAAACAACATGATAGAGAGGAGAGAGAAACAACATGATAGAGAGGAGAGAGAAACAACATGATAGAGAGGAGAGAGAAACAACATGATAGAGAGGAGAGAGAAACAACATGATAGAGAGGAGGAGAGAAACAACATGATAGAGAGGAGAGAGAGAAACAACATGATAGAGAGGAGAGAGAAACAACATGATAGAGAGGAGAGAGAAACAACATGATAGAGAGGAGAGAGAAACAACATGATAGAGAGGAGAGAGAAACAACATGATAGAGAGGAGAGAGAACAACATGATAGAGAGGAGAGAGAAACAACATGATAGAGAGAGAGAGAAACAACATGATAGAGAGGAGAGAGAAACAACATGATAGAGAGGAGAGAGAGAAACA
Organism: Salmo salar; assembly: GCF_965601325.2. Classification (NCBI taxonomy): domain Eukaryota; kingdom Metazoa; phylum Chordata; class Actinopteri; order Salmoniformes; family Salmonidae; genus Salmo; species Salmo salar. Next base: position 7,234 of record NW_027675772.1, read on the forward strand.
ACATGATAGAGAGGAGAGAGAAACAACATGATAGAGAGGAGAGAGAAACAACATGATAGAGAGGAGAGAGAAACAACATGATAGAGAGGAGAGAGAGAAACAACATGATAGAGAGGAGAGAGAAACAACATGATAGAGAGGAGAGAGAAACAACATGATAGAGAGGAGAGAGAAACAACATGATAGAGAGGAGAGAGAAACAACATGATAGAGAGGAGAGAGAAACAACATGATAGAGAGGAGAGAGAAACAACATGATAGAGAGGAGAGAGAAACAACATGATAGAGAGGAGAGAGAAACAACATGATAGAGAGGAGAGAGAAACAACATGATAGAGAGGAGAGAGAAACAACATGATAGAGAGGAGAGAGAAACAACATGATAGAGAGGAGAGAGAAACAACATGATAGAGAGGAGAGAGAGAAACAACATGATAGAGAGGAGAGAGAAACAACATGATAGAGAGGAGAGAGAAACAACATGATAGAGAGGAGAGAGAAACAACATGATAGAGAGGAGAGAGAAACAACATGATAGAGAGGAGAGAGAGAAACAACATGATAGAGAGGAGAGAGAAACAACATGATAGAGAGGAGAGAGAAACAACATGATAGAGAGGAGAGAGAAACAACATGATAGAGAGGAGAGAGAAACAACATGATAGAGAGGAGAGAGAAACAACATGATAGAGAGGAGAGAGAGAAACAACATGATAGAGAGGAGAGAGAAACAACATGATAGAGAGGAGAGAGAAACAACATGATAGAGAGGAGAGAGAAACAACATGATAGAGAGGAGAGAGAAACAACATGATAGAGAGGAGAGAGAAACAACATGATAGAGAGGAGAGAGAACAACATGATAGAGAGGAGAGAGAAACAACATGATAGAGAGGAGAGAGAAACAACATGATAGAGAGGAGAGAGAGAAACAACATGATAGAGAGGAGAGAGAGAAACAACATGATAGAGAGGAGAGAGAAACAACATGATAGAGAGGAGAGAGAAACAACATGATAGAGAGGAGAGAGAAACAACATGATAGAGAGGAGAGAGAGAAACAACATGATAGAGAGGAGAGAGAAACAACATGATAGAGAGGAGAGAGAAACAACATGATAGAGAGGAGAGAGAGAAACAACATGATAGAGAGGAGAGAGAAACAACATGATAGAGAGGAGAGAGAGAAACAACATGATAGAGAGGAGAGAGAAACAACATGATAGAGAGGAGAGAGAGAAACAACATGATAGAGAGGAGAGAGAAACAACATGATAGAGAGGAGAGAGAAACAACATGATAGAGAGGAGAGAGAAACAACATGATAGAGAGGAGAGAGAGAAACAACATGATAGAGAGGAGAGAGAAACAACATGATAGAGAGGAGAGAGAAACAACATGATAGAGAGGAGAGAGAAACAACATGATAGAGAGGAGAGAGAGAACAACATGATAGAGAGGAGAGAGAAACAACATGATAGAGAGGAGAGAGAGAAACAACATGATAGAGAGGAGAGAGAAACAACATGATAGAGAGGAGAGAGAAACAACATGATAGAGAGGAGAGAGAAACAACATGATAGAGAGGAGAGAGAAAACAACATGATAGAGAGGAGAGAGAAACAACATGATAGAGAGGAGAGAGAAACAACATGATAGAGAGGAGAGAGAAACAACATGATAGAGAGGAGAGAGAGAAACAACATGATAGAGAGGAGAGAGAAACAACATGATAGAGAGGAGAGAGAGAAACAACATGATAGAGAGGAGAGAGAAACAACATGATAGAGAGGAGAGAGAAACAACATGATAGAGAGGAGAGAGAAACAACATGATAGAGAGGAGAGAGAAACAACATGATAGAGAGGAGAGAGAAACAACATGATAGAGAGGAGAGAGAGAAACAACATGATAGAGAGGAGAGAGAAACAACATGATAGAGAGGAGAGAGAAACAACATGATAGAGAGGAGAGAGAAACAACATGATAGAGAGGAGAGAGAAACAACATGATAGAGAGGAGAGAGAAACAACATGATAGAGAGGAGAGAGAAACAACATGATAGAGAGGAGAGAGAAACAACATGATAGAGAGGAGAGAGAAACAACATGATAGAGAGGAGAGAGAAACAACATGATAGAGAGGAGAGAGAAACAACATGATAGAGAGGAGAGAGAAACAACATGATAGAGAGGAGAGAGAAACAACATGATAGAGAGGAGAGAGAAAACAACATGATAGAGAGGAGAGAGAAACAACATGATAGAGAGGAGAGAGAAACAACATGATAGAGAGGAGAGAGAAACAACATGATAGAGAGGAGAGAGAGAAACAACATGATAGAGAGGAGAGAGAGAAACAACATGATAGAGAGGAGAGAAACAACATGATAGAGAGGAGAGAGAAACAACATGATAGAGAGGAGAGAGAAACAACATGATAGAGAGGAGAGAGAGAAACAACATGATAGAGAGGAGAGAGAGAAACAACATGATAGAGAGGAGAGAGAAACAACATGATAGAGAGGAGAGAGAGAAACAACATGATAGAGAGGAGAGAGAAACAACATGATAGAGAGGAGAGAGAGAAACAACATGATAGAGAGGAGAGAGAAACAACATGATAGAGAGGAGAGAGAAACAACATGATAGAGAGGAGAGAGAAACAACATGATAGAGAGGAGAGAGAAACAACATGATAGAGAGGAGAGAGAAACAACATGATAGAGAGGAGAGAGAAACAACATGATAGAGAGGAGAGAGAAACAACATGATAGAGAGGAGAGAGAAACAACATGATAGAGAGGAGAGAGAAACAACATGATAGAGAGGAGAGAGAAACAACATGATAGAGAGGAGAGAGAAACAACATGATAGAGAGGAGAGAGAAACAACATGATAGAGAGGAGAGAGAAACAACATGATAGAGAGGAGAGAGAAACAACATGATAGAGAGGAGAGAGAAACAACATGATAGAGAGGAGAGAGAAACAACATGATAGAGAGGAGAGAGAAACAACATGATAGAGAGGAGAGAGAAACAACATGATAGAGAGGAGAGAGAAACAACATGATAGAGAGGAGAGAGAAACAACATGATAGAGAGGAGAGAGAAACAACATGATAGAGAGGAGAGAGAAACAACATGATAGAGAGGAGAGAGAAACAACATGATAGAGAGGAGAGAGAGAAACAACATGATAGAGAGGAGAGAGAGAAACAACATGATAGAGAGGAGAGAGAAACAACATGATAGAGAGGAGAGAGAAACAACATGATAGAGAGGAGAGAGAAACAACATGATAGAGAGGAGAGAGAGAAACAACATGATAGAGAGGAGAGAGAAACAACATGATAGAGAGGAGAGAGAAACAACATGATAGAGAGGAGAGAGAAACAACATGATAGAGAGGAGAGAGAAACAACATGATAGAGAGGAGAGAGAAAACAACATGATAGAGAGGAGAGAGAAACAACATGATAGAGAGGAGAGAGAAACAACATGATAGAGAGGAGAGAGAAACAACATGATAGAGAGGAGAGAGAAACAACATGATAGAGAGGAGAGAGAAACAACATGATAGAGAGGAGAGAGAGAAACAACATGATAGAGAGGAGAGAGAAACAACATGATAGAGAGGAGAGAGAAACAACATGATAGAGAGGAGAGAGAGAACAACATGATAGAGAGGAGAGAGAAACAACATGATAGAGAGGAGAGAGAAACAACATGATAGAGAGGAGAGAGAAACAACATGATAGAGAGGAGAGAGAAACAACATGATAGAGAGGAGAGAGAAACAACATGATAGAGAGGAGAGAGAGAAACAACATGATAGAGAGGAGAGAGAGAAACAACATGATAGAGAGGAGAGAGAGAAACAACATGATAGAGAGGAGAGAGAGAAACAACATGATAGAGAGGAGAGAGAGAAACAACATGATAGAGAGGAGAGAGAGAAACAACATGATAGAGAGGAGAGAGAAACAACATGATAGAGAGGAGAGAGAAACAACATGATAGAGAGGAGAGAGAGAAACAACATGATAGAGAGGAGAGAGAAACAACATGATAGAGAGGAGAGAGAGAAACAACATGATAGAGAGGAGAGAGAAACAACATGATAGAGAGGAGAGAGAAACAACATGATAGAGAGGAGAGAGAGAAACAACATGATAGAGAGGAGAGAGAAACAACATGATAGAGAGGAGAGAGAGAAACAACATGATAGAGAGGAGAGAGAAACAACATGATAGAGAGGAGAGAGAAACAACATGATAGAGAGGAGAGAGAAACAACATGATAGAGAGGAGAGAGAAACAACATGATAGAGAGGAGAGAGAGAAACAACATGATAGAGAGGAGAGAGAAACAACATGATAGAGAGGAGAGAGAGAAACAACATGATAGAGAGGAGAGAGAGAAACAACATGATAGAGAGGAGAGAGAGAAACAACATGATAGAGAGGAGAGAGAAACAACATGATAGAGAGGAGAGAGAAACAACATGATAGAGAGGAGAGAGAAACAACATGATAGAGAGGAGAGAGAAACAACATGATAGAGAGGAGAGAGAAACAACATGATAGAGAGGAGAGAGAAACAACATGATAGAGAGGAGAGAGAAAACAACATGATAGAGAGGAGAGAGAAACAACATGATAGAGAGGAGAGAGAAACAACATGATAGAGAGGAGAGAGAAACAACATGATAGAGAGGAGAGAGAGAAACAACATGATAGAGAGGAGAGAGAGAAACAACATGATAGAGAGGAGAGAGAGAACAACATGATAGAGAGGAGAGAGAAACAACATGATAGAGAGGAGAGAGAAACAACATGATAGAGAGGAGAGAGAAACAACATGATAGAGAGGAGAGAGAGAAACAACATGATAGAGAGGAGAGAGAAACAACATGATAGAGAGGAGAGAGAGAAACAACATGATAGAGAGGAGAGAGAAACAACATGATAGAGAGGAGAGAGAAACAACATGATAGAGAGGAGAGAGAGAAACAACATGATAGAGAGGAGAGAGAAACAACATGATAGAGAGGAGAGAGAAACAACATGATAGAGAGGAGAGAGAAACAACATGATAGAGAGGAGAGAGAGAAACAACATGATAGAGAGGAGAGAGAGAAACAACATGATAGAGAGGAGAGAGAAACAACATGATAGAGAGGAGAGAGAGAACAACATGATAGAGAGGAGAGAGAGAAACAACATGATAGAGAGGAGAGAGAAACAACATGATAGAGAGGAGAGAGAGAAACAACATGATAGAGAGGAGAGAGAAACAACATGATAGAGAGGAGAGAGAGAAACAACATGATAGAGAGGAGAGAGAGAAACAACATGATAGAGAGGAGAGAGAAACAACATGATAGAGAGGAGAGAGAGAAACAACATGATAGAGAGGAGAGAGAAACAACATGATAGAGAGGAGAGAGAAACAACATGATAGAGAGGAGAGAGAGAAACAACATGATAGAGAGGAGAGAGAAACAACATGATAGAGAGGAGAGAGAAACAACATGATAGAGAGGAGAGAGAGAAACAACATGATAGAGAGGAGAGAGAAACAACATGATAGAGAGGAGAGAGAGAAACAACATGATAGAGAGGAGAGAGAAACAACATGATAGAGAGGAGAGAGAGAAACAACATGATAGAGAGGAGAGAGAAACAACATGATAGAGAGGAGAGAGAGAAACAACATGATAGAGAGGAGAGAGAGAAACAACATGATAGAGAGGAGAGAGAGAAACAACATGATAGAGAGGAGAGAGAGAAACAACATGATAGAGAGGAGAGAGAGAAACAACATGATAGAGAGGAGAGAGAAACAACATGATAGAGAGGAGAGAGAAACAACATGATAGAGAGGAGAGAGAGAAACAACATGATAGAGAGGAGAGAGAAACAACATGATAGAGAGGAGAGAGAGAAACAACATGATAGAGAGGAGAGAGAAACAACATGATAGAGAGGAGAGAGAGAAACAACATGATAGAGAGGAGAGAGAAACAACATGATAGAGAGGAGAGAGAAACAACATGATAGAGAGGAGAGAGAGAAACAACATGATAGAGAGGAGAGAGAGAAACAACATGATAGAGAGGAGAGAGAAACAACATGATAGAGAGGAGAGAGAGAAACAACATGATAGAGAGGAGAGAGAGAAACAACATGATAGAGAGGAGAGAGAAACAACATGATAGAGAGGAGAGAGAAACAACATGATAGAGAGGAGAGAGAAACAACATGATAGAGAGGAGAGAGAGAAACAACATGATAGAGAGGAGAGAGAGAAACAACATGATAGAGAGGAGAGAGAGAAACAACATGATAGAGAGGAGAGAGAGAAACAACATGATAGAGAGGAGAGAGAGAAACAACATGATAGAGAGGAGAGAGAAACAACATGATAGAGAGGAGAGAGAAACAACATGATAGAGAGGAGAGAGAGAAACAACATGATAGAGAGGAGAGAGAAACAACATGATAGAGAGGAGAGAGAGAAACAACATGATAGAGAGGAGAGAGAAACAACATGATAGAGAGGAGAGAGAGAAACAACATGATAGAGAGGAGAGAGAAACAACATGATAGAGAGGAGAGAGAAACAACATGATAGAGAGGAGAGAGAAACAACATGATAGAGAGGAGAGAGAAACAACATGATAGAGAGGAGAGAGAGAAACAACATGATAGAGAGGAGAGAGAGAAACAACATGATAGAGAGGAGAGAGAGAAACAACATGATAGAGAGGAGAGAGAAAACAACATGATAGAGAGGAGAGAGAGAAACAACATGATAGAGAGGAGAGAGAAACAACATGATAGAGAGGAGAGAGAAACAACATGATAGAGAGGAGAGAGAGAAACAACATGATAGAGAGGAGAGAGAAACAACATGATAGAGAGGAGAGAGAGAAACAACATGATAGAGAGGAGAGAGAGAAACAACATGATAGAGAGGAGAGAGAAACAACATGATAGAGAGGAGAGAGAAACAACATGATAGAGAGGAGAGAGAAACAACATGATAGAGAGGAGAGAGAGAAACAACATGATAGAGAGGAGAGAGAGAAACAACATGATAGAGAGGAGAGAGAAACAACATGATAGAGAGGAGAGAGAGAAACAACATGATAGAGAGGAGAGAGAAACAACATGATAGAGAGGAGAGAGAGAAACAACATGATAGAGAGGAGAGAGAAACAACATGATAGAGAGGAGAGAGAGAAACAACATGATAGAGAGGAGAGAGAAACAACATGATAGAGAGGAGAGAGAAACAACATGATAGAGAGGAGAGAGAGAAACAACATGATAGAGAGGAGAGAGAGAAACAACATGATAGAGAGGAGAGAGAAACAACATGATAGAGGAGGAGAGAGAAAACAACATGATAGAGAGGAGAGAGAGAAACAACATGATAGAGAGGAGAGAGAAACAACATGATAGAGAGGAGAGAGAGAAACAACATGATAGAGAGGAGAGAGAAACAACATGATAGAGAGGAGAGAGAGAAACAACATGATAGAGAGGAGAGAGAAACAACATGATAGAGAGGAGAGAGAAACAACATGATAGAGAGGAGAGAGAAACAACATGATAGAGAGGAGAGAGAAACAACATGATAGAGAGGAGAGAGAAACAACATGATAGAGAGGAGAGAGAGAAACAACATGATAGAGAGGAGAGAGAAACAACATGATAGAGAGGAGAGAGAGAAACAACATGATAGAGAGGAGAGAGAAACAACATGATAGAGAGGAGAGAGAAACAACATGATAGAGAGGAGAGAGAGAAACAACATGATAGAGAGGAGAGAGAAACAACATGATAGAGAGGAGAGAGAAACAACATGATAGAGAGGAGAGAGAGAAACAACATGATAGAGAGGAGAGAGAAACAACATGATAGAGAGGAGAGAGAGAAACAACATGATAGAGAGGAGAGAGAGAAACAACATGATAGAGAGGAGAGAGAGAAACAACATGATAGAGAGGAGAGAGAAACAACATGATAGAGAGGAGAGAGAGAAACAACATGATAGAGAGGAGAGAGAAACAACATGATAGAGAGGAGAGAGAAACAACATGATAGAGAGGAGAGAGAAACAACATGATAGAGAGGAGAGAGAGAACAACATGATAGAAGAGGAGACGAGAAACAACATGATAGAGAGGAAGAGAGAAACAAACATGATAGAGACGGAGAGAGAAACAACATGATAGAGAGGAGAGAGAGAAACAACATGATAGAGAGGAGAGAGAGAAACAACATGATAGAGAGGAGAGAGAAACAACATGATAGAGAGGAGAGAGAGAAACAACATGATAGAGAGGAGAGAGAAACAACATGATAGAGAGGAGAGAGAAACAACATGATAGAGAGGAGAGAGAGAAACAACATGATAGAGAGGAGAGAGAAACAACATGATAGAGAGGAGAGAGAGAAACAACATGATAGAGAGGAGAGAGAGAAACAACATGATAGAGAGGAGAGAGAAACAACATGATAGAGAGGAGAGAGAGAAACAACATGATAGAGAGGAGAGAGAAACAACATGATAGAGAGGAGAGAGAGAAACAACATGATAGAGAGGAGAGAGAAACAACATGATAGAGAGGAGAGAGAAACAACATGATAGAGAGGAGAGAGAAACAACATGATAGAGAGGAGAGAGAAACAACATGATAGAGAGGAGAGAGAAACAACATGATAGAGAGGAGAGAGAGAAACAACATGATAGAGAGGAGAGAGAAACAACATGATAGAGAGGAGAGAGAGAAACAACATGATAGAGAGGAGAGAGAAACAACATGATAGAGAGGAGAGAGAAACAACATGATAGAGAGGAGAGAGAAACAACATGATAGAGAGGAGAGAGAAACAACATGATAGAGAGGAGAGAGAAACAACATGATAGAGAGGAGAGAGAAACAAC
>NW_027675773.1:5000-7500 GCF_965601325.2 Salmo salar
GTGTGTTGTCGGTGTGTGTGTGTGTAGTCGGTGTTTGTGTGTGTGTGTGTGTGTGTGTTGTCGGTGTGTGTGTGTGTGTTGTCGGTGTGTGTGTGTGTTGTCGGTGTGTGAGTGTGTTGTCGGTGTGTGTGTTGTGTGTGTGTGTGTTGTCGGTGTGTGTGTGTGTTGTCGGTGTGTGTGTGTGTGTGTGTGTTGTCGGTGTGTGTGTGTTGTCGGTGTGTGTGTGTGTGTTGTCGGTGTGTGTGTGTGTGTGTTGTTGGTGTGTTTGTGTGTGTGTGTTGTCGGTGTGTGTGTGTGTGTGTTGTCGGTGTGTGTGTGTGTTGTCGGTGTGTGTGTGTGTTGTCGGTGTGTGTGTGTGTTGTCGGTGTGTGTGTGTGTTGTGTGTGTGTGTGTTGTCGGTGTGTGTGTGTGTGTGTTGTCGGTGTGTGTGTGTGTTGTCGGTGTGTGTGTGTGTGTGTTGTCGGTGTGTGTGTGTGTGTGTTGTCGGTGTGTGTGTGTGTTGTCGGTGTGTGTGTGTGTGTGTTGTCGGTGTGTGTGTGTGTGTTGTCGGTGTGTGTGTGTGTGTGTGTGTTGTCGGTGTGTGTGTGTGTTGTCGGTGTGTGTGTGTGTTGTGTGTGTGTGTGTTGTCGGTGTGTGTGTGTGTGTGTTGTCGGTGTGTGTGTGTGTTGTCGGTGTGTGTGTGTGTGTGTTGTCGGTGTGAGTGTGTGTGTGTTGTCGGTGTGTGTGTGTGTGTGTTGTGTGTGTGTGTGTTGTCGGTGTGTGTGTGTGTGTGTTGTCGGTGTGTGTGTGTGTGTGTTGTCGGTGTGTGTGTGTGTGTTGTGTGTGTGTTGTCGGTGTGTGTGTGTGTGTTGTCGGTGTGTGTGTGTGTGTGTTGTCGGTGTGTGTGTGTGTTGTCGGTGTGTGTGTGTGTGTGTTGTGTGTGTGTGTGTTGTCGGTGTGTGTGTGTGTGTGTTGTCGGTGTGTGTGTGTGTTGTCGGTGTGTGTGTGTGTGTTGTCAGTGTGTGTGTGTGTGTGTGTGTTGTCGGTGTGTGTGTGTGTGTGTTGTGTGTGTGTGTGTTGTCGGTGTGTGTGTGTGTTGTCGGTGTGTGTGTGTGTGTTGTCAGTGTGTGTGTGTGTGTGTGTGTGTGTGTGTGTTGTCGGTGTGTGTGTGTGTTGTCGGTGTGTGTGTGTGTGTGTGTTGTCGGTGTGTGTGTGTGTGTTGTCGGTGTGTGTGTGTGTGTGTTGTCGGTGTGTGTGTGTGTAGTCGGTGTGTGTGTGTGTGTGTGTGTGTGTTGTCGGTGTGTGTGTGTGTGTTGTCGGTGTGTGTGTTGTGTGTGTGTTGTCGGTGTGTGTGTGTGTTGTCGGTGTGTGTGTGTTGTGTGTGTGTGTGTTGTCGGTGTGTGTGTGTTGTCGGTGTGTGTGTGTGTGTTGTCGGTGTGTGTGTGTTGTCGGTGTGTGTGTGTGTGTTGTCGGTGTGTGTGTGTGTGTGTTGTCGGTGTGTGTGTGTGTGTGTGTGTTGTCAGTGTGTGTGTGTGTGTGTGTGTGTGTTGTCGGTGTGTGTGTGTGTGTGTGTGTGTGTTGTCGGTGTGTGTTTGTGTGTGTGTGTTGTCGGTGTGTGTGTGTGTGTGTGTTGTCGGTGTGTGTGTGTGTGTGTGTTGTCGGTGTGTGTGTGTGTTTTGCTGGTGTTTGTGTGTGTGTGTGTTGTCGGTGTGTGTGTGTGTGTTGTCGGTGTGTGTGTGTGTGTGTTGTCGGTGTGTGTTGTGTGTGTGTGTTGTCGGTGTGTGTGTGTGTGTGTGTTGTCGGTGTGTGTGTGTGTGTGTGTTGTCGGTGTGTGTGTGTGTTTTGCTGGTGTTTGTGTGTGTGTGTGTTGTCGGTGTGTGTGTGTGTGTTGTCGGTGTGTGTGTGTGGTGTGTGTGTGTGTGTGTGTGTGTGTGTGTGTGTGTGTTGTCGGTGTGTGTGTGTGTGTTGTCGGTGTGTGTGTGTGTGTGTTGTCGGTGTGTTTGTGTGTGTGTGTTGTCGGTGTGTGTGTGTGTGTGTTGTCGGTGTGTGTGTGTGTGTTGTGTGTGTGTGTGTTGTCGGTGTGTGTGTGTGTGTGTTGTCGGTGTGTGTGTGTGTGTGTGTGTGTGTGTGTGTGTGTGTTGTCGGTGTGTGTGTGTTGTCGGTGTGTGTGTGTGTGTGTTGTCGGTGTGTGTGTGTGTGTTGTCGGTGTGTGTGTGTGTGTTGTCGGTGTGTGTGTGTGTGTGTGTGTGTTGTCGGTGTGTTTGTGTGTGTGTGTTGTCGGTGTGTGTGTGTGTGTTCTCGGTGTGTTTGTGTGTGTTGTCAGTGTGTGTGTGTGTGTGTTGTCGGTGTGTGTGTGTGTTGTGTGTGTGTGTGTTGTCGGTGTGTGCGTGTGTGTGTTGCCGGTGTGTGTGTGTGTGTTGTCGGTGTGTGTGTGTGTGTGTTGTCGGTGTGTGTGTGTGTGTGTGTTGTCGGTGTGTGTGTGTGTGTGTGTTGTCAGTGTGTGTGTGTGTGTTGTCGGTGT
>NW_027675773.1:20000-27500 GCF_965601325.2 Salmo salar
GTGTGTGTGTGTGTGTTGTCGGTGTGTGTGTGTGTGTGTTGTCGGTGTGTGTGTGTGTGTGTGTGTGTTGTCAGTGTGTGTGTGTGTGTGTGTGTGTGTTGTCGGTGTGTGTGTGTGTGTGTGTGTGTTGTCGGTGTGTGTTTGTGTGTGTGTGTTGTCGGTGTGTGTGTGTGTGTGTGTTGTCGGTGTGTGTGTGTGTGTGTGTTGTCGGTGTGTGTGTGTGTTTTGCTGGTGTTTGTGTGTGTGTGTGTTGTCGGTGTGTGTGTGTTGTCAGTGTGTGTGTGTGTGTGTGTGTGTGTGTGTGTGTGTGTGTGTTGTCGGTGTGTGTGTGTGTGTTGTCGGTGTGTTTGTGTTGTCGGTGTGTGTGTGTGTGTTGTCGGTGTGTGTGTGTGTGTGTGTTGTCGGTGTGTGTGTGTGTGTTGTCAGTGTGTGTGTGTGTGTGTTGTCGGTGTGTGTGTGTGTGTGTGTTGTCGGTGTGTGTGTGTGTGTGTGTGTGTGTTGTCGGTGTGTGTGTGTGTGTGTGTGTTGTCGGTGTGTGTGTGTGTGTGTTGTCGGTGTGTGTGTGTGTGTGTTGTCGGTGTGTGTGTGTGTGTGTGTTGTCGGTGTGTGTGTGTGTGTTGTCGGTGTGTGTGTGTGTGTTGTCTGTGTGTGTGTGTGTTTTGTTGTGTGTGTGTTGTCGGTGTGTGTGTGTGTGTGTTGTCGGTGTGTGTGTGTGTGTGTGTTGTCGGTGTGTGTGTGTGTTGTTGTTGTGTTTGTGTGTGTGTGTGTGTGTTGTCGGTGTGTGTGTGTTATCGGTGTGTGTGTGTGTGTTGTCGGTGTGTGTGTGTGTGTGTGTGTGTTGTCGGTGTGTGTGTGTGTTGTCGGTGTGTGTGTGTGTGTTGTCGGTGTGTGTGTGTTGTCGGTGTGTGTGTGTGTTGTCGGTGTGTGTGTGTGTGTTGTGTGTGTGTGTGTGTGTGTGTGTTGTCGGTGTGTGTGTGTTGTCGGTGTGTGTGTGTGTGTTGTCGGTGTGTGTGTGTGTGTTGTCGGTGTGTGTGTGTGTGTGTGTGTGTTGTCGGTGTGTTTGTGTGTGTGTGTTGTCGGTGTGTGTGTGTGTGTTGTCGGTGTGTGTGTGTGTGTGTTGTCAGTGTGTGTGTGTGTGTGTTGTCGGTGTGTGTGTGTGTTGTGTGTGTGTGTGTTGTCGGTGTGTGCGTGTGTGTGTTGCCGGTGTGTGTGTGTGTGTTGTCGGTGTGTGTGTGTGTGTGTTGTCGGTGTGTGTGTGTGTGTGTGTTGTCGGTGTGTGTGTGTGTGTTGTCAGTGTGTGTGTGTGTGTTGTCGGTGTGTGTGTGTGTTGTCGGTGTGTGTGTGTGTAGTCGGTGTGTGTGTGTGTGTGTGTGTTGTCGGTGTGTGTGTGTGTGTGTGTTGTCGGTGTGTGTGTGTGTTGTCGGTGTGTGTGTTGTGTGTGTGTGTGTGTGTGTTGTCGGTGTGTGTGTGTGTTGTCGGTGTGTGTGTGTGTGTGTGTGTTGTCGGGGTGTGTGTGTTGTCGGTGTGTGTGTGTGTGTTGTCGGTGTGTGTGTGTGTGTGTGTGTTGTCGGTGTGTGTGTAGTCGGTGTTTGTGTGTGTGTGTGTTGTCGGTGTGTGTGTGTGTGTTGTCGGTGTGTGTGTGTGTTGTCGGTGTGTGAGTGTGTTGTCGGTGTGTGTGTTGTGTGTGTGTGTGTTGTCGGTGTGTGTGTGTGTTGTCGGTGTGTGTGTGTGTGTGTTGTCGGTGTGTGTGTGTTGTCGGTGTGTGTGTGTGTGTTGTCGGTGTGTGTGTGTGTGTGTGTTGTCGGTGTGTTTGTGTGTTTGTGTTGTCGGTGTGTGTGTGTGTGTGTTGTCGGTGTGTGTGTGTGTGTTGTGTGTGTGTGTGTTGTCGGTGTGTGTGTGTGTGTTGTCGGTGTGTGTGTGTGTGTGTGTGTGTGTTGTCGGTGTGTGTGTGTGTTGTCGGTGTGTGTGTGTGTTGTGTGTGTGTGTTGTCGGTGTGTGTGTGTGTGTGTTGTCGGTGTGTGTGTGTGTTGTCGGTGTGTGTGTGTGTGTGTTGTCGGTGTGAGTGTGTGTGTGTTGTCGGTGTGTGTGTGTGTGTGTTGTGTGTGTGTGTGTTGTCGGTGTGTGTGTGTGTGTGTTGTCGGTGTGTGTGTGTGTGTGTTGTCGGTGTGTGTGTGTGTGTTGTGTGTGTGTTGTTGGTGTGTGTGTGTGTGTTGTCGGTGTGTGTGTGTGTGTGTTGTCGGTGTGTGTGTGTGTTGTCGGTGTGTGTGTGTGTGTGTTGTGTGTGTGTGTGTTGTCGGTGTGTGTGTGTGTGTGTTGTCGGTGTGTGTGTGTGTTGTCGGTGTGTGTGTGTGTGTTGTCAGTGTGTGTGTGTGTGTGTGTTGTCGGTGTGTGTGTGTGTGTGTTGTGTGTGTGTGTGTTGTCGGTGTGTGTGTGTGTTGTCGGTGTGTGTGTGTGTGTTGTCAGTGTGTGTGTGTGTGTGTGTGTGTTGTCGGTGTGTGTGTGTGTGTGTTGTCGGTGTGTGTGTGTGTGTGTGTTGTCGGTGTGTGTGTGTGTGTTGTCGGGTGTGTGTGTGTGTGTTGTCGGTGTGTGTGTGTGTAGTTGGTGTGTGTGTGTGTGTGTGTGTTGTCGGTGTGTGTGTGTGTGTTGTCGGTGTGTTTGTTTGTGTGTGTGTTGTCGGTGTGTGTGTGTGTTGTCGGTGTGTGTGTGTTGTGTGTGTGTGTGTTGTCGGTGTGTGTGTGTTGTCGGTGTGTGTATGTGTGTTGTCGGTGTGTGTGTGTTGTCGGTGTGTGTGTGTGTGTTGTCGGTGTGTGTGTGTGTGTGTTGTCGGTGTGTGTGTGTGTGTGTGTTGTCAGTGTGTGTGTGTGTGTGTGTGTGTGTTGTCGGTGTGTGTGTGTGTGTGTGTGTGTGTTGTCGGTGTGTGTTTGTGTGTGTGTGTTGTCGGTGTGTGTGTGTGTGTGTGTTGTCGGTGTGTGTGTGTGTGTGTGTTGTCGGTGTGTGTGTGTGTTTTGCTGGTGTTTGTGTGTGTGTGTGTTGTCGGTGTGTGTGTGTTGTCAGTGTGTGTGTGTGTGTGTGTGTGTGTGTGTGTGTGTGTGTTGTCGGTGTGTGTGTGTGTGTTGTCGGTGTGTGTGTGTGTGTGTTGTCGGTGTGTTTGTGTGTGTGTGTTGTCGGTGTGTGTGTGTGTGTGTTGTCGGTGTGTGTGTGTGTGTTGTGTGTGTGTGTGTTGTGTGTGTGTGTGTGTGTGTGTTGTCGGTGTGTGTGTGTGTGTGTGTGTGTTGTCGGTGTGTGTGTGTGTGTTGTCGGTGTGTGTGTGTGTGTTGTGTGTGTGTGTGTTGTCGGTGTGTGTGTGTGTTGCCGGTGTGTGTGTGTTGTCGGTGTGTGTGTGTGTGTGTTGTCGGTGTGTGTGTGTGTGTGTGTTGTCGGTGTGTGTGTGTGTGTTGTCGGTGTGTGTGTGTGTGTTGTCGGTGTGTGTGTGTGTGTGTGTTGTCGGTGTGTGTGTGTAGTCGGTGTGTGTGTGTGTGTGTGTGTGTGTGTGTGTTGTCGGTGTGTGTGTGTTGTCGGTGTGTGTGTGTGTGTGTGTTGTCGGTGTGTGTGTGTGTTGTCGGTGTGTGTGTTGTGTGTGTGTGTGTTGTCGGTGTGTGTGTGTGTTGTCGGTGTGTGTGTGTGTGTTGTCGGTGTGTTTGTGTTGTCGGTGTGTGTGTGTGTGTTGTCGGTGTGTGTGTGTGTGTTGTCGGTGTGTGTGTGTGTGTTGTCAGTGTGTGTGTGTGTGTGTGTGTGTTGTCGGTGTGTGTGTGTGTGTGTGTGTGTTGTCGGTGTGTGTGTGTGTGTGTGTGTTGTCGGTGTGTGTGTGTGTGTGTTGTCGGTGTGTGTGTGTGTGTGTTGTCGGTGTGTGTGTGTGTGTGTGTTGTCGGTGTGTGTGTGTGTGTTGTCGGTGTGTGTGTGTGTGTTGTCTGTGTGTGTGTGTGTTTTGTTGTGTGTGTGTTGTCGGTGTGTGTGTGTGTGTGTTGTCGGGTGTGTGTGTGTGTGTTGTCGGTGTGTGTGTGTGTTGTTGTTGTGTTTGTGTGTGTGTGTGTGTGTTGTCGGTGTGTGTGTGTTATCGTGTGTGTGTGTGTGTTGTCGGTGTGTGTGTGTGTGTGTGTGTGTGTTGTCGGTGTGTGTGTGTGTTGTCGGTGTGTGTGTGTGTGTTGTCGGTGTGTGTGTGTTGTCGGTGTGTGTGTGTGTTGTCGGTGTGTGTGTGTGTGTTGTGTGTGTGTGTGTGTGTGTGTGTGTTGTCGGGTGTGTGTGTTGTCGGTGTGTGTGTGTGTGTTGTCGGTGTGTGTGTGTGTGTTGTCGGTGTGTGTGTGTGTGTTGTCGGTGTGTGTGTGTTGTCGGTGTGTTTGTGTGTGTGTGTTGTCGGTGTGTGTGTGTGTGTTGTCGGTGTGTGTGTGTGTGTGTTGTCAGTGTGTGTGTGTGTGTGTGTTGTCGGTGTGTGTGTGTGTTGTGTGTGTGTGTGTTGTCGGTGTGTGCGTGTGTGTGTTGCCGGTGTGTGTGTGTGTGTTGTCGGTGTGTGTGTGTGTGTGTTGTCGGTGTGTGTGTGTGTGTGTGTTGTCGGTGTGTGTGTGTGTGTGTGTTGTCAGTGTGTGTGTGTGTGTGTGTTGTCGGTGTGTGTGTGTGTTGTCGGTGTGTGTGTGTGTAGTCGGTGTGTGTGTGTGTGTGTGTGTGTGTGTGTGTTGTCGGTGTGTGTGTTTGTGTTGTCGGTGTGTGTGTGTGTGTGTGTTGTCGGTGTGTGTGTGTGTTGTCGGTGTGTGTGTTGTGTGTGTGTGTGTGTTGTCGGTGTGTGTGTGTGTTGTCGGTGTGTGTGTGTGTGTGTGTGTTGTCGGTGTGTGTGTGTTGTCGGTGTGTCTGTGTGTGTTGTCGGTGTATGTGTGTGTGTGTGTGTTGTCGGTGTGTGTGTGTGTAGTCGGTGTTTGTGTGTGTGTGTGTGTGTGTGTTGTCGGTGTGTGTGTGTGTGTTGTCGGTGTGTGTGTGTGTGTTGTCGGTGTGTGAGTGTGTTGTCGGTGTGTGTGTGTGTGTGTGTGTTGTCGGTGTGTGTGTGTTGTCGGTGTGTGTGTGTGTGTGTGTGTGTTGTCGGTGTGTGTGTGTGTAGTCGGTGTTGTGTGTGTGTGTGTGTGTGTGTTGTCGGTGTGTGTGTGTGTGTTGTCGGTGTGTGTGTGTGTTGTCGGTGTGTGAGTGTGTTGTCGGTGTGTGTGTTGTGTGTGTGTGTGTTGTCGGTGTGTGTGTGTGTTGTCGGTGTGTGTGTGTGTGTGTTGTCGGTGTGTGTGTGTTGTCGGTGTGTGTGTGTGTGTTGTCGGTGTGTGTGTGTGTGTGTTGTCGGTGTGTTTGTGTGTTTGTGTTGTCGGTGTGTGTGTGTGTGTGTTGTCGGTGTGTGTGTGTTGTGTGTGTGTGTGTTGTCGGTGTGTGTGTGTGTGTTGTCGGTGTGTGTGTGTGTGTGTGTGTGTGTTGTCGGTGTGTGTGTGTGTTGTCGGTGTGTGTGTGTGTTGTGTGTGTGTGTGTTGTCGGTGTGTGTGTGTGTGTGTTGTCGGTGTGTGTGTGTGTTGTCGGTGTGTGTGTGTGTGTGTTGTCGGTGTGAGTGTGTGTGTGTTGTCGGTGTGTGTGTGTGTGTGTTGTGTGTGTGTGTGTTGTCGGTGTGTGTGTGTGTGTGTTGTCGGTGTGTGTGTGTGTGTGTTGTCGGTGTGTGTGTGTGTGTTGTGTGTGTGTTGTCGGTGTGTGTGTGTGTGTTGTCGGTGTGTGTGTGTGTGTGTGTGTTGTCGGTGTGTGTGTGTGTTGTCGGTGTGTGTGTGTGTGTGTTGTGTGTGTGTGTGTTGTCGGTGTGTGTGTGTGTGTGTTGTCGGTGTGTGTGTGTGTGTTGTCGGTGTGTGTGTGTGTGTTGTCAGTGTGTGTGTGTGTGTGTTGTCGGTGTGTGTGTGTGTGTGTTGTGTGTGTGTGTGTTGTCGGTGTGTGTGTGTGTTGTCGGTGTGTGTGTGTGTGTTGTCAGTGTGTGTGTGTGTGTGTGTGTGTGTGTGTTGTCGGTGTGTGTGTGTGTGTGTTGTCGGTGTGTGTGTGTGTGTTGTCGGTGTGTGTGTGTGTGTTGTCGGTGTGTGTGTGTGTGTGTTGTCGGTGTGTGTGTGTGTAGTCGGTGTGTGTGTGTGTGTGTGTGTGTGTTGTCGGTGTGTGTGTGTGTGTTGTCGGTGTGTTTGTTGTGTGTGTGTTGTCGGTGTGTGTGTGTGTTGTCGGTGTGTGTGTGTTGTGTGTGTGTGTGTTGTCGGTGTGTGTGTGTTGTCGGTGTGTGTGTGTGTGTTGTCGGTGTGTGTGTGTTGTCGGTGTGTGTGTGTGTGTTGTCGGTGTGTGTGTGTGTGTGTTGTCGGTGTGTGTGTGTGTGTGTGTTGTCAGTGTGTGTGTGTGTGTGTGTGTGTGTTGTCGGTGTGTGTGTGTGTGTGTGTGTGTGTTGTCGGTGTGTGTTTGTGTGTGTGTGTTGTCGGTGTGTGTGTGTGTGTGTGTTGTCGGTGTGTGTGTGTGTGTGTGTTGTCGGTGTGTGTGTGTGTTTTGCTGGTGTTTGTGTGTGTGTGTGTTGTCGGTGTGTGTGTGTGTGTTGTCGGTGTGTGTGTGTGTGTGTGTGTGTGTGTGTGTGTGTGTGTTGTCGGTGTGTGTGTGTGTGTTGTCGGTGTGTGTGTGTGTGTGTTGTCGGTGTGTTTGTGTGTGTGTGTTGTCGGTGTGTGTGTGTGTGTGTTGTCGGTGTGTGTGTGTGTGTTGTGTGTGTGTGTGTTGTCGGTGTGTGTGTGTGTTGCCGGTGTGTGTGTGTTGTCGGTGTGTGTGTGTGTGTGTTGTCGGTGTGTGTGTGTGTGTGTTGTCGGTGTGTGTGTGTGTGTTGTCGGTGTGTGTGTGTGTGTTGTCGGTGTGTGTGTGTGTGTGTGTGTTGTCGGTGTGTGTGTGTAGTCGGTGTGTGTGTGTGTGTGTGTGTGTGTGTTGTCGGTGTGTGTGTGTGTGTTGTCGGTGTGTGTGTGTGTGTGTGTTGTCGGTGTGTGTGTGTGTTGTCGGTGTGTGTGTTGTGTGTGTGTGTGTTGTCGGTGTGTGTGTGTGTTGTCGGTGTGTGTGTGTGTGTTGTCGGTGTGTTTGTGTTGTCGGTGTGTGTGTGTGTGTTGTCGGTGTGTGTGTGTGTGTGTGTTGTCGGTGTGTGTGTGTGTGTGTGTTGTCAGTGTGTGTGTGTGTGTGTGTGTGTTGTCGGTGTGTGTGTGTGTGTGTGTGTGTTGTCGGTGTGTGTGTGTGTGTGTGTGTTGTCGGTGTGTGTGTGTGTGTGTTGTCGGTGTGTGTGTGTGTGTGTTGTCGGTGTGTGTGTGTGTGTGTGTTGTCGGTGTGTGTGTGTGTAGTCGGTGTGTGTGTGTGTGTGTGTGTGTGTGTGTGTGTGTTGTCGGTGTGTGTGTGTGTGTTGTCGGTGTGTGTGTGTGTGTTGTCGGTGTGTGAGTGTGTTGTCGGTGTGTGTGTGTGTGT
>NW_027675773.1:37500-47500 GCF_965601325.2 Salmo salar
TGTTGTCGTGTGTGTGTGTGTGTTGTCGTGTGTGTGTGTGTGTTGTCGTGTGTGTGTGTGTGTGTTGTCGGTGTGTGTGTGTGTGTTGTCGTGTGTGTGTGTGTGTGTGTTGTCGGTGTGTGTGTGTGTGTGTTGTCGGTGTGTGTGTGTGTGTTGTCGGTGTGTGTGTGTGTGTGTGTTGTCGGTGTGTGTGTGTGTGTTGTCGGTGTGTGTGTGTGTGTGTTGTCGGTGTGTGTGTGTGTGTGTCGGTGTGTGTGTGTGTGTGTTGTCGGTGTGTGTGTGTGTGTGTTGTCGGTGTGTGTGTGTGTGTGTTGTCGGTGTGTGTGTGTGTGTGTGTCGTGTGTGTGTGTGTGTGTGTGTGTGTGTGTGTGTGTGTTGTCGGTGTGTGTGTGTGTGTTGTCGGTGTGTGTGTGTGTGTGTGTGTGTCGTGTGTGTGTGTGTGTGTGTGTGTGTGTGTGTGTGTTGTCGGTGTGTGTGTGTGTGTTGTCGGTGTGTGTGTGTGTGTTGTCGGTGTGTGTGTGTGTGTGTGTCGGTGTGTGTGTGTGTGTGTTGTCGGGTGTGTGTGTGTGTGTTGTCGGTGTGTGTGTGTGTGTGTGTTGTCGGTGTGTGTGTGTGTGTGTGTCGGTGTGGTGTGTGTGTGTGTTGTCGGTGTGTGTGTGTGTGTGTGTCGGTGTGTGTGTGTGTGTTGTCGGTGTGTGTGTGTGTGTGTTGTCGGTGTGTGTGTGTGTGTGTTGTCGTGTGTGTGTGTGTGTGTTGTCGGTGTGTGTGTGTGTGTGTGTGTGTGTGTGTGTGTGTGTGTTGTCGGTGTGTGTGTGTGTGTCGTGTGTGTGTGTGTGTGTTGTCGGTGTGTGTGTGTGTGTGTGTGTGTGTGTGTGTGTGTGTTGTCGGTGTGTGTGTGTGTGTTGTCGGTGTGTGTGTGTGTGTGTTGTCGGTGTGTGTGTGTGTGTCGGTGTGTGTGTGTGTGTGTGTGTGTGTGTGTGTGTTGTCGGTGTGTGTGTGTGTGTTGTCGGTGTGTGTGTGTGTGTTGTCGGTGTGTGTGTGTGTGTGTGTCGGTGTGTGTGTGTGTGTGTTGTCGGTGTGTGTGTGT
Source organism: Salmo salar (assembly GCF_965601325.2). Classification (NCBI taxonomy): domain Eukaryota; kingdom Metazoa; phylum Chordata; class Actinopteri; order Salmoniformes; family Salmonidae; genus Salmo; species Salmo salar. The sequence goes on from NW_027675773.1 coordinate 38,588, forward strand.
GTGTGTGTGTGTGTGTGTCGTGTGTGTGTGTGTGTGTTGTCGGTGTGTGTGTGTGTGTGTGTGTGTGTTGTCGGTGTGTGTGTGTGTGTGTGTGTGTGTGTGTGTGTGTGTGTTGTCGGTGTGTGTGTGTGTGTGTGTTGTCGGTGTGTGTGTGTGTGTTGTCGGTGTGTGTGTGTGTGTGTGTTGTCGGTGTGTGTGTGTGTGTGTTGTCGGTGTGTGTGTGTGTGTTGTCGGTGTGTGTGTGTGTGTGTTGTCGGTGTGTGTGTGTGTGTGTTGTCGGTGTGTGTGTGTGTGTGTTGTCGTGTGTGTGTGTTGTCGTGTGTGTGTGTGTGTTGTCGGTGTGTGTGTGTGTGTGTCGGTGTGTGTGTGTGTGTGTGTTGTCGTGTGTGTGTGTGTGTTGTCGGTGTGTGTGTGTGTGTTGTGTGTGTGTGTGTGTTGTCGGTGTGTGTGTGTGTGTGTGTGTCGTGTGTGTGTGTGTGTGTTGTCGGTGTGTGTGTGTGTGTGTGTCGGTGTGTGTGTGTGTGTGTTGTCGGTGTGTGTGTGTGTGTGTGTGTCGGTGTGTGTGTGTGTGTTGTCGGTGTGTGTGTGTGTGTTGTCGGTGTGTGTGTGTGTGTTGTCGGTGTGTGTGTGTGTGTTGTCGGTGTGTGTGTGTGTGTGTCGGTGTGTGTGTGTGTGTTGTCGGTGTGTGTGTGTGTGTGTTGTCGTGTGTGTGTGTGTGTGTTGTCGGTGTGTGTGTGTGTGTGTTGTCGGTGTGTGTGTGTGTGTGTTGTCGGTGTGTGTGTGTGTGTGTTGTCGGTGTGTGTGTGTGTGTTGTCGGTGTGTGTGTGTGTGTGTGTTGTCGGTGTGTGTGTGTGTGTTGTCGGTGTGTGTGTGTGTGTGTGTGTGTGTGTGTGTGTGTGTGTGTGTGTGTGTTGTCGGTGTGTGTGTGTGTGTTGTCGGTGTGTGTGTGTGTGTGTGTCGTGTGTGTGTGTGTGTTGTCGGTGTGTGTGTGTGTGTGTGTCGGTGTGTGTGTGTGTGTGTGTGTGTGTGTGTGTGTGTGTGTGTGTGTGTGTGTGTTGTCGTGTGTGTGTGTGTGTGTGTTGTCGGGTGTGTGTGTGTGTGTTGTCGGTGTGTGTGTGTGTGTGTGTCGTGTGTGTGTGTGTGTTGTCGTGTGTGTGTGTGTGTGTGTGTCGGTGTGTGTGTGTGTGTGTTGTCGGTGTGTGTGTGTGTTGTCGGTGTGTGTGTGTGTGTGTTGTCGGTGTGTGTGTGTGTGTTGTCGGTGTGTGTGTGTGTGTTGTCGGTGTGTGTGTGTGTGTGTTGTCGGTGTGTGTGTGTGTGTTGTCGGTGTGTGTGTGTGTGTGTTGTCGGTGTGTGTGTGTGTGTGTCGGTGTGTGTGTGTGTGTGTGTGTGTGTGTGTGTGTGTGTGTGTGTGTGTGTCGTGTGTGTGTGTGTGTGTGTTGTCGGTGTGTGTGTGTGTGTTGTCGTGTGTGTGTGTGTGTGTGTTGTCGGTGTGTGTGTGTGTGTTGTCGGTGTGTGTGTGTGTGTGTCGTGTGTGTGTGTGTGTGTTGTCGTGTGTGTGTGTGTGTGTTGTCGGTGTGTGTGTGTGTGTGTGTGTGTCGGTGTGTGTGTGTGTGTGTGTCGTGTGTGTGTGTGTGTGTTGTCGGTGTGTGTGTGTGTGTGTTGTCGGTGTGTGTGTGTGTGTGTCGGTGTGTGTGTGTGTGTGTGTTGTCGGTGTGTGTGTGTGTGTTGTCGGTGTGTGTGTGTGTGTGTTGTCGTGTGTGTGTGTGTTGTCGGTGTGTGTGTGTGTGTGTGTCGTGTGTGTGTGTGTGTGTGTGTGTGTGTGTGTGTGTGTGTGTGTGTGTTGTCGGTGTGTGTGTGTGTGTTGTCGGTGTGTGTGTGTGTGTGTGTCGGTGTGTGTGTGTGTGTTGTCGGTGTGTGTGTGTGTGTGTGTGTGTCGGTGTGTGTGTGTGTGTGTGGTGTGTGTGTGTGTGTGTGTGTGTGTGTGTGTTGTCGGTGTGTGTGTGTGTGTGTTGTCGGTGTGTGTGTGTGTGTGTTGTCGGTGTGTGTGTGTGTGTGTGTCGGTGTGTGTGTGTGTGTGTTGTCGGTGTGTGTGTGTGTGTGTGTGTCGTGTGTGTGTGTGTTGTGTGTGTGTGTGTGTGTGTGTTGTCGGTGTGTGTGTGTGTGTGTTGTCGGTGTGTGTGTGTGTGTGTGTTGTCGGTGTGTGTGTGTGTGTTGTCGGTGTGTGTGTGTGTGTGTGTCGTGTGTGGTGTGTGTGTGTTGTCGGTGTGTGTGTGTGTGTTGTCGGTGTGTGTGTGTGTGTGTCGTGTGTGTGTGTGTGTGTGTGTGTTGTCGGTGTGTGTGTGTGTGTGTGTGTGTGTGTGTGTGTGTGTCGGTGTGTGTGTGTGTGTGTGTGTGTGTGTGTGTGTGTGTGTTGTCGGTGTGTGTGTGTGTGTTGTCGGTGTGTGTGTGTGTGTGTTGTCGGTGTGTGTGTGTGTGTGTTGTCGGTGTGTGTGTGTGTGTTGTCGGTGTGTGTGTGTGTGTGTTGTCGGTGTGTGTGTGTGTGTGTCGGTGTGTGTGTGTGTGTGTGTTGTCGTGTGTGTGTGTGTGTGTTGTCGGTGTGTGTGTGTGTGTGTGTCGGTGTGGTGTGTGTGTGTTGTCGGTGTGTGTGTGTGTGTGTGTGTGTGTGTGTGTGTGTGTGGTGTGTGTGTGTGTGTGTTGTCGTGTGTGTGTGTGTGTGTTGTCGGTGTGTGTGTGTGTGTGTGTGGTCGTGTGTGTGTGTGTGTGTGTTGTCGGTGTGTGTGTGTGTGTGTGTGTGTGTGTGTGTGTTGTCGTGTGTGTGTGTGTGTTGTCGGTGTGTGTGTGTGTGTGTGTGTGTCGTGTGTGTGTGTGTGTGTGTTGTCGTGTGTGTGTGTGTGTGTTGTCGTGTGTGTGTGTGTGTGTTGTCGGTGTGTGTGTGTGTGTGTTGTCGGTGTGTGTGTGTGTGTCGGTGTGTGTGTGTGTGTGTTGTCGGTGTGTGTGTGTGTGTGTTGTCGGTGTGTGTGTGTGTGTTGTCGGTGTGTGTGTGTGTGTGTTGTCGGTGTGTGTGTGTGTGTGTGTCGGTGTGGTGTGTGTGTGTTGTCGGTGTGTGTGTGTGTGTTGTCGGTGTGTGTGTGTGTGTGTTGTCGGTGTGTGTGTGTGTGTGTTGTCGGTGTGTGTGTGTGTGTGTTGTCGGTGTGTGTGTGTGTGTTGTCGGTGTGTGTGTGTGTGTGTTGTCGGTGTGTGTGTGTGTGTGTGTGTGTGTGTGTGTGTGTGTTGTCGGTGTGTGTGTGTGTGTGTGTGTGTGTGTGTGTGTGTGTGTGTGTGTGTGTGTGTTGTCGGTGTGTGTGTGTGTGTGTGTCGGTGTGTGTGTGTGTGTGTTGTCGGTGTGTGTGTGTGTGTGTGTCGGTGTGTGTGTGTGTGTGTGTGTGTGTGTGTTGTCGGTGTGTGTGTGTGTGTGTGTCGGTGTGTGTGTGTGTGTGTTGTCGTGTGTGTGTGTGTGTGTTGTCGGTGTGTGTGTGTGTGTGTGTCGGTGTGTGTGTGTGTGTGTTGTCGGTGTGTGTGTGTGTGTGTGTGTGTGTGTGTGTGTGTGTGTGTGTGTGTGTTGTCGGTGTGTGTGTGTGTGTTGTCGGTGTGTGTGTGTGTGTGTTGTCGGTGTGTGTGTGTGTTGTCGGTGTGTGTGTGTGTGTGTGTGTGTCGTGTGTGTGTGTGTGTGTTGTCGTGTGTGTGTGTGTGTGTTGTCGGTGTGTGTGTGTGTGTGTTGTCGGTGTGTGTGTGTGTGTCGTGTGTGTGTGTGTGTGTTGTGTGTGTGTGTGTTGTCGGTGTGTGTGTGTGTGTTGTCGGTGTGTGTGTGTGTTGTCGTGTGTGTGTGTGTGTTGTCGTGTGTGTGTGTGTGTGTGTTGTCGGTGTGTGTGTGTGTGTTGTCGGTGTGTGTGTGTGTGTTGTCGTGTGTGTGTGTGTGTGTTGTCGGTGTGTGTGTGTGTGTTGTCGGTGTGTGTGTGTGTGTGTTGTCGTGTGTGTGTGTGTGTGTGTGTTGTCGGTGTGTGTGTGTGTGTGTTGTCGGTGTGTGTGTGTGTGTGTGTCGGTGTGTGTGTGTGTGTGTTGTCGGTGTGTGTGTGTGTGTTGTCGGTGTGTGTGTGTGTGTGTTGTCGGTGTGTGTGTGTGTGTTGTCGGTGTGTGTGTGTGTGTTGTCGGTGTGTGTGTGTGTGTGTGTGTGTCGGTGTGTGTGTGTGTGTGTTGTCGGTGTGTGTGTGTGTGTTGTCGGTGTGTGTGTGTGTGTGTGTGTGTGGTGTGTGTGTGTGTGTGTGTTGTCGGTGTGTGTGTGTGTGTGTTGTCGTGTGTGTGTGTGTGTGTTGTCGGTGTGTGTGTGTGTGTGTTGTCGGTGTGTGTGTGTGTGTGTGTGTGTCGTGTGTGTGTGTGTGTTGTCGTGTGTGTGTGTGTGTGTTGTCGGTGTGTGTGTGTGTGTGTTGTCGGTGTGTGTGTGTGTGTGTTGTCGGTGTGTGTGTGTGTGTTGTCGTGTGTGTGTGTGTGTGTGTTGTCGGTGTGTGTGTGTGTGTGTGTGTGTGTGTGTGTGTGTGGTGTGTGTGTTGTCGGTGTGTGTGTGTGTGTTGTCGGTGTGTGTGTGTGTGTTGTCGGTGTGTGTGTGTGTGTGTTGTCGGTGTGTGTGTGTGTGTGTTGTCGGTGTGTGTGTGTGTGTTGTCGGTGTGTGTGTGTGTGTGTGTTGTCGGTGTGTGTGTGTGTGTGTTGTCGGTGTGTGTGTGTGTGTGTTGTCGGTGTGTGTGTGTGTGTTGTCGGTGTGTGTGTGTGTGTTGTCGTGTGTGTGTGTGTGTGTTGTCGGTGTGTGTGTGTGTGTGTGTGTGTGTTGTCGGTGTGTGTGTGTGTGTTGTCGGTGTGTGTGTGTGTGTTGTCGTGTGTGTGTGTGTGTGTTGTCGGTGTGTGTGTGTGTGTTGTCGGTGTGTGTGTGTGTGTGTGTGTGTGTGTGTGTGTGTTGTGGTGTGTGTGTGTGTGTGTTGTCGGTGTGTGTGTGTGTGTTGTCGGTGTGTGTGTGTGTGTTGTCGGTGTGTGTGTGTGTGTGTTGTCGGTGTGTGTGTGTGTGTGTGTTGTCGTGTGTGTGTGTGTGTGTTGTCGTGTGTGTGTGTGTGTGTTGTCGGTGTGTGTGTGTGTGTGTTGTCGGTGTGTGTGTGTGTGTGTTGTCGGTGTGTGTGTGTGTGTGTGTTGTCGGTGTGTGTGTGTGTGTGTTGTCGGTGTGTGTGTGTGTGTGTGTGGTGTGTGTGTGTGTGTGTTGTCGGTGTGTGTGTGTGTGTGTGTTGTCGGTGTGTGTGTGTGTGTTGTCGGTGTGTGTGTGTGTGTGTTGTCGGTGTGTGTGTGTGTGTGTTGTCGGTGTGTGTGTGTGTTGTCGGTGTGTGTGTGTGTGTTGTCGGTGTGTGTGTGTGTGTTGTCGGTGTGTGTGTGTGTGTGTGTGTTGTCGGTGTGTGTGTGTGTGTTGTCGGTGTGTGTGTGTGTGTGTGTCGTGTGTGTGTGTGTGTGTGTGTGTGTGTTGTCGTGTGTGTGTGTGTGTGTGTGTGTGTGTGTGTGTGTGTGTGTGTGTGTGTGTGTGTTGTCGGTGTGTGTGTGTGTGTGTTGTCGGTGTGTGTGTGTGTGTGTTGTCGGTGTGTGTGTGTGTGTTGTCGGTGTGTGTGTGTGTGTGTGTGTGCGTGTGTGTGTGTGTGTGTTGTCGGTGTGTGTGTGTGTGTGTGTTGTGGTGTGTGTGTGTGTGTGTTGTCGGTGTGTGTGTGTGTGTTGTCGGTGTGTGTGTGTGTGTGTGTGTGTGTGTGTGTGTTGTCGGTGTGTGTGTGTGTGTTGTCGGTGTGTGTGTGTGTGTGTTGTCGGTGTGTGTGTGTGTGTGTGTGTGTGTGTGTGTGTGTGTGTGTGTTGTCGGTGTGTGTGTGTGTGTGTGTTGTCGGTGTGTGTGTGTGTGTGTTGTCGGTGTGTGTGTGTGTGTTGTGTGTGTGTGTGTGTGTGTTGTCGGTGTGTGTGTGTGTGTTGTCGGTGTGTGTGTGTGTGTTGTCGTGTGTGTGTGTGTGTGTGTGTGTGTGTGTGTGTGTGTGTGTGTTGTCGGTGTGTGTGTGTGTGTGTGTGTGTGTGTGTGTGTGTGTGTGTGTGTGTGTGTGTGTGTGTGTGTGTGTGTGTGTGTGTGTGTGTGTGTGTTGTCGGTGTGTGTGTGTGTGTGTTGTCGGTGTGTGTGTGTGTTGTGGTGTGTGTGTGTGTGTGTGTGTGTGTTGTCGGTGTGTGTGTGTGTGTTGTCGGTGTGTGTGTGTGTGTTGTCGGTGTGTGTGTGTGTGTTGTCGGTGTGTGTGTGTGTGTGTGTGTGTGTGGTGTGTGTGTGTGTGTGTTGTCGGTGTGTGTGTGTGTGTGTTGTCGGTGTGTGTGTGTGTGTTGTCGGTGTGTGTGTGTGTGTGTTGTCGGTGTGTGTGTGTGTGTTGTCGGTGTGTGTGTGTGTGTTGTCGGTGTGTGTGTGTGTTGTCGGTGTGTGTGTGTGTGTGTCGTGTGTGTGTGTGTGTGTGTGTGTGTGTGTGTGTGTGTGTGTCGTGTGTGTGTGGTGTGTGTCGTGTGTGTGTTGTCGTGTGTGTGTGTGTGTGTTGTCGGTGTGTGTGTGTGTGTGTGTGTCGGTGTGTGTGTGTGTGTGTGTGTGTTGTCGGTGTGTGTGTGTGTGTTGTCGGTGTGTGTGTGTGTGTGTGTGTCGTGTGGTGTGTGTGTGTGTGTGTGTGTGTGTGTGTGTGTGTGTGTTGTCGGTGTGTGTGTGTGTGTGTTGTCGTGTGTGTGTGTGTGTGTGTTGTCGGTGTGTGTGTGTGTGTGTTGTCGGTGTGTGTGTGTGTGTTGTCGGTGTGTGTGTGTGTTGTCGGTGTGTGTGTGTGTGTGTGTGTCGTGTGTGTGTGTGTGTGTTGTCGGTGTGTGTGTGTGTGTGTTGTCGGTGTGTGTGTGTGTGTTGTCGGTGTGTGTGTGTGTGTGTGTGTGTGTGTGTGTGTGTGTGTTGTCGGTGTGTGTCGTGTGTGTTGTCGTGTGTGTGTGTGTGTGTGTTGTCGGTGTGTGTGTGTGTGTTGTCGTGTGTGTGTGTGTGTGTTGTCGTGTGTGTTGTGTGTTGTCGGTGTGTGTGTGTGTGTTGTCTGTGTGTTGTGTGTGTGTGTGTCGTGTGTGTGTGCGGTGTGTGTGTGTGTGTGTTGTCGGTGTGTGTGTGTGTGTGTTGTCGGTGTGTGTGTGTGTGGTGTCGTGTGTGTGTGTGTGTGTGTGTGTTGTCGGTGTGTGTGTGTGTGTGTGTCGGTGTGTGTGTGTGTGTGTGTGTGGTGTGTGTGTGTGTGTGTTGTCGGTGTGTGTGTGTGTGTGGTGTCGTGTGTGTGTGTGTGTGTGTTGTCGGTGTGTGTGTGTGTGTGTGTGTGTGTGTGTGTGTGTGTGTGTGTGTTGTCGGTGTGTGTGTGTGTGTGGTGTGTGTGTGTGTGTGTGTTGTCGGTGTGTGTGTGTGTGTTGTCGTGTGTGTGTGTGTGTGTTGTCGGTGTGTGTGTGTGTGTGTTGTCGTGTGTGTGTGTGTGTTGTCGGTGTGTGTGTGTGTGTCGTGTGTGTGTGTGTGTGTTGTCGGTGTGTGTGTGTGTGTGTGTCGGTGTGTGTGTGTGTGTTGTCGGTGTGTGTGTGTGTGTTGTCGGTCTGTGTGTGTGTGTGTTGTCGTGTGTGTGTGTGTGTGTTGTCGGTGTGTGTGTGTGTGTGTCGTGTGTGTGTGTGTGTTGTCGGTGTGTGTGTGTGTGTGTGTGTGTGTGTGTGTTGTCGGTGTGTGTGTGTGTGTGTGTGTGTGTGTGTTGTCGGTGTGTGTGTGTGTTGTCGGTGTGTGTGTGTGTGTGTTGTCGGTGTGTGTGTGTGTGTGTTGTCGGTGTGTGTGTGTGTGTGTGTGTGTGTGTGTGTGTGTGTGTGTGTGGTGTGTGTGTGTGTGTTGTCGGTGTGTGTGTGTGTGTTGTCGGTGTGTGTGTGTGTGTGTGTCGTGTGTGTGTGTGTGTTGTCGGTGTGTGTGTGTGTGTGTTGTCGGTGTGTGTGTGTGTGTGTCGGTGTGTGTGTGTGTGTGTGTGTGTGTGTGTGTGTGTGTGTTGTCTGTGTGTGTGTGTGTGTGTGTGTGTTGTCGGTGTGTGTGTGTGTGTTGTCGGTGTGTGTGTGTGTGTGTTGTCGGTGTGTGTGTGTGTTGTCGGTGTGTGTCGTCGTGTGTGTGTGTGTGTGTTGTCGGTGTGTGTGTGTGTCGGTGTGTGTGTGTGTTGTCGGTGTGTGTGTGTGTGTCGGTGTCGTGTGTGTGTGTGTGTGTGTTGTCGGTGTGTGTGTGTGTGTGTTGTCGGTGTGTGTGTGTGTGTGTGTGTTGTCGGTGTGTGTGTGTGTGTGTGGTGTGTTGTCGTGTGTGTGTGTGTGTGTGTGTGTGTGTGTTGTCGGTGTGTGTGTGTGTGTGGTGTGTGTGTGTGTGTGTGTGTGTGTGTGTGTGTGTGTGTGTGTCGTGTGTTGTGGTGTGTGTGTGTGTGTTGTCGGTGTGTGTGTGTGTGTTGTCGGTGTGTGTGTGTGTGTTGTCGGTGTGTGTGTGTGTGTTGTCGGTGTGTGTGTGTGTGTGTGTGTCGGTGGTGTGTGTGTGTTGTCGGTGTGTTGTGTGTGTTGTCGGTGTTGTGTGTGTGTGTGTGTTGTCGGTGTGTGTGTGTGTAGTCGGTGTTTGTGTGTGTGTGTGTGTGTGTGTTGTCGGTGTGTGTGTGTGTGTTGTCGGTGTGTGTGTGTGTGTTGTCGGTGTGTGAGTGTGTTGTCGGTGTGTGTGTGTGTGTGTGTGTTGTCGGTGTGTGTGTGTTGTCGGTGTGTGTGTGTGTGTGTGTGTTGTCGGTGTGTGTGTGTGTAGTCGGTGTTTGTGTGTGTGTGTGTGTGTGTGTTGTCGGT
>NW_027675773.1:55000-78351 GCF_965601325.2 Salmo salar
CAGTGTGTGTGTGTGTGTGTGTGTGTTGTCGGTGTGTGTGTGTGTGTGTGTGTGTTGTCGGTGTGTGTGTGTGTGTGTGTGTTGTCGGTGTGTGTGTGTGTGTGTTGTCGGTGTGTGTGTGTGTGTGTTGTCGGTGTGTGTGTGTGTGTGTGTTGTCGGTGTGTGTGTGTGTAGTCGGTGTTTGTGTGTGTGTGTGTGTGTGTGTTGTCGGTGTGTGTGTGTGTGTTGTCGGTGTGTGTGTGTGTGTTGTCGGTGTGTGAGTGTGTTGTCGGTGTGTGTGTGTGTGTGTGTGTGTTGTCGGTGTGTGTGTGTTGTCGGTGTGTGTGTGTGTGTTGTCGGTGTGTGTGTGTGTGTGTGTTGTCGGTGTGTGTGTGTGTAGTCGGTGTTTGTGTGTGTGTGTGTGTGTGTGTTGTCGGTGTGTGTGTGTGTGTTGTCGGTGTGTGTGTGTGTTGTCGGTGTGTGAGTGTGTTGTCGGTGTGTGTGTTGTGTGTGTGTGTGTTGTCGGTGTGTGTGTGTGTTGTCGGTGTGTGTGTGTGTGTGTTGTCGGTGTGTGTGTGTTGTCGGTGTGTGTGTGTGTGTGTTGTCGGTGTGTGTGTGTGTGTGTGTTGTCGGTGTGTTTGTGTGTTTGTGTTGTCGGTGTGTGTGTGTGTGTGTTGTCGGTGTGTGTGTGTGTGTTGTGTGTGTGTGTGTTGTCGGTGTGTGTGTGTGTGTTGTCGGTGTGTGTGTGTGTGTGTGTGTGTGTGTTGTCGGTGTGTGTGTGTGTTGTCGGTGTGTGTGTGTGTTGTGTGTGTGTGTGTTGTCGGTGTGTGTGTGTGTGTGTTGTCGGTGTGTGTGTGTGTTGTCGGTGTGTGTGTGTGTGTGTTGTCGGTGTGAGTGTGTGTGTGTTGTCGGTGTGTGTGTGTGTGTGTTGTGTGTGTGTGTGTTGTCGGTGTGTGTGTGTGTGTGTTGTCGGTGTGTGTGTGTGTGTGTTGTCGGTGTGTGTGTGTGTGTTGTGTGTGTGTTGTCGGTGTGTGTGTGTGTGTTGTCGGTGTGTGTGTGTGTGTGTGTGTTGTCGGTGTGTGTGTGTGTTGTCGGTGTGTGTGTGTGTGTGTTGTGTGTGTGTGTGTTGTCGGTGTGTGTGTGTGTGTGTTGTCGGTGTGTGTGTGTGTGTTGTCGGTGTGTGTGTGTGTGTTGTCAGTGTGTGTGTGTGTGTGTTGTCGGTGTGTGTGTGTGTGTGTTGTGTGTGTGTGTGTTGTCGGTGTGTGTGTGTGTTGTCGGTGTGTGTGTGTGTGTTGTCAGTGTGTGTGTGTGTGTGTGTGTGTGTGTGTGTTGTCGGTGTGTGTGTGTGTGTGTTGTCGGTGTGTGTGTGTGTGTGTGTTGTCGGTGTGTGTGTGTGTGTTGTCGGTGTGTGTGTGTGTTGTCGGTGTGTGTGTGTGTAGTCGGTGTGTGTGTGTGTGTGTGTGTGTGTGTGTTGTCGGTGTGTGTGTGTGTGTTGTCGGTGTGTTTGTTTGTGTGTGTGTTGTCGGTGTGTGTGTGTGTTGTAGGTGTGTGTGTGTTGTGTGTGTGTGTGTTGTCGGTGTGTGTGTGTTGTCGGTGTGTGTGTGTGTGTTGTCGGTGTGTGTGTGTTGTCGGTGTGTGTGTGTGTGTTGTCGGTGTGTGTGTGTGTGTGTTGTCGGTGTGTGTGTGTGTGTGTGTTGTCAGTGTGTGTGTGTGTGTGTGTGTGTGTTGTCGGTGTGTGTGTGTGTGTGTGTGTGTGTTGTCGGTGTGTGTTTGTGTGTGTGTGTTGTCGGTGTGTGTGTGTGTGTGTGTTGTCGGTGTGTGTGTGTGTGTGTGTTGTCGGTGTGTGTGTGTGTTTTGCTGGTGTTTGTGTGTGTGTGTGTTGTCGGTGTGTGTGTGTGTGTTGTCGGTGTGTGTGTGTGTGTGTGTGTTGTCGGTGTGTGTGTGTGTTGTCGGTGTGTGTGTGTGTGTTGTCGGTGTGTGTGTGTTGTCGGTGTGTGTGTGTGTTGTCGGTGTGTGTGTGTGTGTTGTGTGTGTGTGTGTGTGTGTGTTGTCGGTGTGTGTGTGTTGTCGGTGTGTGTGTGTGTGTTGTCGGTGTGTGTGTGTGTGTTGTCGGTGTGTGTGTGTGTGTTGTCGGTGTGTGTGTGTGTGTGTGTGTTGTCGGTGTGTTTGTGTGTGTGTGTTGTCGGTGTGTGTGTGTGTGTTGTCGGTGTGTGTGTGTGTGTTGTCAGTGTGTGTGTGTGTGTGTTGTCGGTGTGTGTGTGTGTTGTGTGTGTGTGTGTTGTCGGTGTGTGCGTGTGTGTGTTGCGGTGTGTGTGTGTGTGTTGTCGGTGTGTGTGTGTGTGTGTTGTCGGTGTGTGTGTGTGTGTGTGTTGTCGGTGTGTGTGTGTGTGTGTGTTGTCAGTGTGTGTGTGTGTGTTGTCGGTGTGTGTGTGTGTTGTCGGTGTGTGTGTGTGTAGTCGGTGTGTGTGTGTGTGTGTGTGTGTGTGTGTGTTGTCGGTGTGTGTGTGTTGTCGGTGTGTGTGTGTGTGTGTTGTCGGTGTGTGTGTGTGTTGTCGGTGTGTGTGTTGTGTGTGTGTGTGTGTTGTCGGTGTGTGTGTGTGTTGTCGGTGTGTGTGTGTGTGTGTGTGTTGTCGGTGTGTGTGTGTTGTCGGTGTGTGTGTGTGTGTTGTCGGTGTGTGTGTGTGTGTGTGTGTGTTGTCGGTGTGTGTGTGTTTAGTCGGTGTTTGTGTGTGTGTGTGTGTGTGTGTTGTCGGTGTGTGTGTGTGTGTTGTCGGTGTGTGTGTGTGTTGTCGGTGTGTGAGTGTGTTGTCGGTGTGTGTGTTGTGTGTGTGTGTGTTGTCGGTGTGTGTGTGTGTTGTCGGTGTGTGTGTGTGTGTGTGTGTTGTCGGTGTGTGTGTGTTGTCGGTGTGTGTGTGTGTGTTGTCGGTGTGTGTGTGTGTGTGTGTTGTCGGTGTGTTTGTGTGTGTGTGTTGTCGGTGTGTGTGTGTGTGTGTTGTCGGTGTGTGTGTGTGTGTTGTGTGTGTGTGTGTTGTCGGTGTGTGTGTGTGTGTTGTCGGTGTGTGTGTGTGTGTGTGTGTTGTCGGTGTGTGTGTGTGTTGTCGGTGTGTGTGTGTGTTGTGTGTGTGTGTGTTGTCGGTGTGTGTGTGTGTGTGTTGTCGGTGTGTGTGTGTGTTGTCGGTGTGTGTGTGTGTGTGTTGTCGGTGTGAGTGTGTGTGTGTTGTCGGTGTGTGTGTGTGTGTGTTGTGTGTGTGTGTGTTGTCGGTGTGTGTGTGTGTGTGTTGTCGGTGTGTGTGTGTGTGTTGTCAGTGTGTGTGTGTGTGTGTGTGTGTGTGTTGTTGGTGTGTGTGTGTGTGTGTGTGTGTTGTCGGTGTGTGTGTGTGTGTGTGTTGCCGGTGTGTGTGTGTGTTTTGTCGGTGTGTGTGTGTGTGTGTGTTGTCGGTGTGTGTGTGTGTTGTCGGTGTGTGTGTTGTGTGTGTGTGTGTTGTCGGTGTGTGTTTGTGTTGTCGGTGTGTGTGTGTGTGTGTGTTGTCGGTGTGTGTGTGTTGTCTGTGTGTTTGTGTTGTCGGTGTGTGTGTGTGTGTGTTGTCGGTGTGTGTGTGTGTGTGTGTGTGTGTGTGTGTGTTGTCAGTGTGTGTGTGTGTGTGTGTGTGTTGTCGGTGTGTGTGTGTGTGTGTGTTGTCGGTGTGTGTGTGTGTGTGTGTGTGTTGTCGGTGTGTGTGTGTGTGTGTTGTCGGTGTGTGTTTGTGTTGTCGGTGTGTGTGTGTGTGTTGTCGGGGTGTGTGTGTGTGTTGTCGGTGTGTGTGTGTGTGTTGTCGGTGTGTGTGTGTGTTTTGTTGTGTGTGTGTGTGTTGTCGGTGTGTGTGTGTGTGTGTTGTAGGTGTGTGTGTGTGTGTGTTGTCGGTGTGTGTGTGTGTTGTTGGTGTGTTTGTGTGTGTGTGTGTGTGTTGTCGGTGTGTGTGTGTTATCGGTGTGTGTGTGTGTGTGTGTGTTGTCGGTGTGTGTGTGTGTGTGTGTGTGTGTTGTCGGTGTGTGTGTGTGTTGTTGGTGTGTGTGTGTGTGTTGTCGGTGTGTGTGTGTGTGTGTTGTCGGTGTGTGTGTGTGTGTTGTCGGTGTGTGTGTGTTGTCGGTGTGTGTGTGTGTGTGTTGTCGGTGTGTGTGTGTGTGTGTTGTCAGTGTGTGTGTGTGTGTTGTCGGTGTGTGTGTGTGTGTGTTGTCGGTGTGTGTGTGTGTGTGTTGTGTGTGTGTGTGTTGTCGGTGTGTTTGTGTGTGTGTTGTCGGTGTGTGTGTGTGTGTGTGTGTGTTGTCGGTGTGTGTGTTGTCGGTGTGTGTGTGTGTGTGTGTTGTCGGTGTGTGTGTGTGTGTGTTGTCGGTGTGTGTGTGTGTTGTGTGTGTGTGTGTTGTCGGTGTGTGTGTGTGTGTTGTCGGTGTGTGTGTGTTGTCGGTGTGTGTGTGTGTGTGTTGTCGGTGTGTGTGTGTGTGTTGTGTGTGTGTGTGTTGTCGGTGTGTGTGTGTGTAGTCGGTGTGTGTGTGTGTGTGTGTGTGTGTGTGTTGTTGGTGTGTGTGTGTGTGTTGTCGGTGTGTGTGTGTGTGTGTGTTGTCGGTGTGTGTGTGTGTTGTCGGTGTGTGTGTGTTGTGTGTGTGTGTGTTGTCGGTGTGTGTGTGTGTTGTCGGTGTGTGTGTGTGTGTGTGTTGTCGGTGTGTGTGTGTTGTCGGTGTGTGTGTGTGTGTTGTGTGTGTGTGTGTTGTCGGTGTGTGTGTGTGTGTGTTGTCGGTGTGTGTGTGTGTGTGTGTTGTCAGTGTGTGTGTGTGTGTGTGTGTGTGTGTGTGTGTTGTCGGTGTGTGTGTGTTGTCGGTGTGTGTGTGTGTTGTCGGTGTGTGTGTGTGTGTGTTGTCGGTGTGTGTGTGTGTGTGTGTGTGTGTGTGTGTTGTCGGTGTGTGTGTGTGTGTTGTCGGTGTGTGTGTGTGTTGTCGGTGTGTGTGTGTGTGTGTTGTCGGTGTGTGTGTGTAGTCGGTGTGTGTGTGTGTGTGTGTTGTCGGTGTGTGTGTGTGTTGTCGGTGTGTGTGTGTGTGTGTGTTGTCGGTGTGTGTGTGTGTTGTCGGTGTGTGTGTGTTGTGTGTGTGTGTGTTGTCGGTGTGTGTGTGTGTTGTCGGTGTGTGTGTGTGTGTGTGTGTGTGTTGTCGGTGTGTGTGTGTTGTCGGTGTGTGTGTGTGTGTTGTCGGTGTGTGTGTGTGTGTGTGTGTTGTCGGTGTGTGTGTGTGTGTGTTTGTTGTCGGTGTGTGTGTGTGTGTTGCTGGTGTTTGTGTGTGTGTGTGTTGTCGGTGTGTGTGTGTGTGTTGTCGGTGTGTGTGTGTGTGTGTGTGTGTGTGTGTGTGTGTGTGTGTGTGTGTGTGTGTGTTGTCGGTGTGTTTGTGTGTGTTGTCGGTGTGTGTGTGTGTGTGTGTGTTGTCGGTGTGTTTGTGTGTGTGTGTTGTCGGTGTGTGTGTGTGTGTTGTCGGTGTGTGTGTGTGTGTGTGTGTTGTCGGTGTGTGTGTGTGTGTGTTGTCGGTGTGTGTGTGTGTTGTGTGTGTGTGTGTTGTCGGTGTGTGTGTGTGTGTGTGTTGCCGTTGTGTGTGTGTGTGTTGTCGGTGTGTGTGTGTGTGTGTGTTGTCGGTGTGTGTGTGTGTGTGTGTTGTCGGTGTGTGTGTGTGTGTGTGTTGTCGGTGTGTGTGTGTGTTGTCGGTGTGTGTGTGTGTTGTCGGTGTGTGTGTGTGTAGTCGGTGTGTGTGTGTGTGTGTGTGTGTGTTGTCGGTGTGTGTGTGTGTGTTGTCGGTGTGTGTGTGTGTGTTGTCGATGTGTGTGTGTGTTGTCGGTGTGTGTGTTGTGTGTGTGTGTGTTGTCGGTGTGTGTGTGTGTTGTCGGTGTGTGTGTGTGTGTGTTGTCGGTGTGTGTGTGTGTTGTCGGTGTGTGTGTGTGTGTGTTGTCGGTGTGTGTGTGTGTGTGTGTGTGTGTTGTCGGTGTGTGTGTGTGTGTTGTCGGTGTGTGTGTGTGTTGTCGGTGTGTGTGTGTGTGTGTTGTCGGTGTGTGTGTGTGTAGTCGGTGTGTGTGTGTGTGTGTGTGTGTGTGTGTTGTTGGTGTGTGTGTGTGTGTTGTCGGTGTGTGTGTGTGTGTGTGTTGTCGGTGTGTGTGTGTGTTGTCGGTGTGTGTGTGTTGTGTGTGTGTGTGTTGTCGGTGTGTGTGTGTGTTGTCGGTGTGTGTGTGTGTGTGTGTTGTCGGTGTGTGTGTGTTGTCGGTGTGTGTGTGTGTGTTGTGTGTGTGTGTGTTGTCGGTGTGTGTGTGTGTGTGTTGTCGGTGTGTGTGTGTGTTGTCAGTGTGTGTGTGTGTGTGTGTGTGTGTGTGTGTGTGTTGTCGGTGTGTGTGTGTTGTCGGTGTGTGTGTGTGTTGTCGGTGTGTGTGTGTGTGTTGTCGGTGTGTGTGTGTGTGTGTGTGTGTGTGTGTGTTGTCGGTGTGTGTGTGTGTGTTGTCGGTGTGTGTGTGTGTTGTCGGTGTGTGTGTGTGTGTGTTGTCGGTGTGTGTGTGTGTAGTCGGTGTGTGTGTGTGTGTGTGTGTTGTCGGTGTGTGTGTGTGTTGTCGGTGTGTGTGTGTGTGTGTGTTGTCGGTGTGTGTGTGTTGTCGGTGTGTGTGTGTTGTGTGTGTGTGTGTTGTCGGTGTGTGTGTGTGTTGTCGGTGTGTGTGTGTGTGTGTGTGTGTTGTTGGTGTGTGTGTGTTGTCGGTGTGTGTGTGTGTGTTGTCGGTGTGTGTGTGTGTGTGTGTGTTGTCGGTGTGTGTGTGTGTGTGTTTGTTGTCGGTGTGTGTGTGTGTGTTGCTGGTGTTTGTGTGTGTGTGTGTTGTCGGTGTGTGTGTGTGTGTTGTCGGTGTGTGTGTGTGTGTGTGTGTGTGTGTGTGTGTGTGTGTGTGTGTGTGTGTGTGTTGTCGGTGTGTGTGTGTGTGTTGTCGGTGTGTGTGTGTGTGTGTGTTGTCGGTGTGTTTGTGTGTGTGTGTTGTCGGTGTGTGTGTGTGTGTTGTCGGTGTGTGTGTGTGTGTGTGTGTGTGTTGTCGGTGTGTGTGTGTGTTGTCGGTGTGTGTGTTGTGTGTGTGTGTGTTGTCGGTGTGTGTTTGTGTTGTCGGTGTGTGTGTGTGTGTGTGTTGTCGGTGTGTGTGTGTTGTCTGTGTGTTTGTGTTGTCGGTGTGTGTGTGTGTGTGTTGTCGGTGTGTGTGTGTGTGTGTGTGTGTGTGTGTGTGTTGTCAGTGTGTGTGTGTGTGTGTGTGTGTTGTCGGTGTGTGTGTGTGTGTGTGTTGTCGGTGTGTGTGTGTGTGTGTGTGTGTTGTCGGTGTGTGTGTGTGTGTGTTGTCGGTGTGTGTTTGTGTTGTCGGTGTGTGTGTGTGTGTTGTCGGGGTGTGTGTGTGTGTTGTCGGTGTGTGTGTGTGTGTTGTCGGTGTGTGTGTGTGTTTTGTTGTGTGTGTGTGTGTTGTCGGTGTGTGTGTGTGTGTGTTGTAGGTGTGTGTGTGTGTGTGTTGTCGGTGTGTGTGTGTGTTGTTGGTGTGTTTGTGTGTGTGTGTGTGTGTTGTCGGTGTGTGTGTGTTGTCGGTGTGTGTGTGTGTGTGTGTGTTGTCGGTGTGTGTGTGTGTGTGTGTGTGTGTTGTCGGTGTGTGTGTGTGTTGTTGGTGTGTGTGTGTGTGTTGTCGGTGTGTGTGTGTGTTGTCGGTGTGTGTGTGTGTTGTCGGTGTGTGTGTGTGTGTTGTGTGTGTGTGTGTTGTCGGTGTGTGTGTGTGTGTGTTGTCGGTGTGTGTGTGTGTGTTGTCGGTGTGTGTGTGTTGTCGGTGTGTGTGTGTGTGTGTTGTCGGTGTGTGTGTGTGTGTGTTGTCAGTGTGTGTGTGTGTGTTGTCGGTGTGTGTGTGTGTGTGTTGTCGGTGTGTGTGTGTGTGTGTTGTGTGTGTGTGTGTTGTCGGTGTGTGTGTGTGTGTGTTGTCGGTGTGTGTGTGTGTGTGTGTGTGTTGTCGGTGTGTGTGTTGTCGGTGTGTGTGTGTGTGTGTGTTGTCGGTGTGTGTGTGTGTGTGTTGTCGGTGTGTGTGTGTGTTGTGTGTGTGTGTGTTGTCGGTGTGTGTGTGTGTGTTGTCGGTGTGTGTGTGTTGTCGGTGTGTGTGTGTGTGTGTTGTCGGTGTGTGTGTGTGTGTTGTGTGTGTGTGTGTTGTCGGTGTGTGTGTGTGTGTGTTGTCGGTGTGTGTGTGTGTTGTCAGTGTGTGTGTGTGTGTGTGTGTGTGTGTGTTGTCGGTGTGTGTGTGTTGTCGGTGTGTGTGTGTGTTGTCGGTGTGTGTGTGTGTGTGTTGTCGGTGTGTGTGTGTGTGTGTGTGTGTGTGTGTGTTGTCGGTGTGTGTGTGTGTGTTGTCGGTGTGTGTGTGTGTTGTCGGTGTGTGTGTGTGTGTGTTGTCGGTGTGTGTGTGTGTAGTCGGTGTGTGTGTGTGTGTGTGTGTGTGTGTGTGTTGTTGGTGTGTGTGTGTGTGTTGTCGGTGTGTGTGTGTGTGTGTGTTGTCGGTGTGTGTGTGTGTTGTCGGTGTGTGTGTGTTGTGTGTGTGTGTGTTGTCGGTGTGTGTGTGTGTTGTCGGTGTGTGTGTGTGTGTGTGTTGTCGGTGTGTGTGTGTTGTCGGTGTGTGTGTGTGTGTTGTGTGTGTGTGTGTTGTCGGTGTGTGTGTGTGTGTGTTGTCGGTGTGTGTGTGTGTGTGTGTTGTCAGTGTGTGTGTGTGTGTGTGTGTGTGTGTGTGTGTTGTCGGTGTGTGTGTGTTGTCGGTGTGTGTGTGTGTTGTCGGTGTGTGTGTGTGTGTGTTGTCGGTGTGTGTGTGTGTGTGTGTGTGTGTGTGTGTTGTCGGTGTGTGTGTGTGTGTTGTCGGTGTGTGTGTGTGTTGTCGGTGTGTGTGTGTGTGTGTTGTCGGTGTGTGTGTGTAGTCGGTGTGTGTGTGTGTGTGTGTGTGTGTTGTCGGTGTGTGTGTGTGTTGTCGGTGTGTGTGTGTGTGTGTGTTGTCGGTGTGTGTGTGTGTTGTCGGTGTGTGTGTGTTGTGTGTGTGTGTGTTGTCGGTGTGTGTGTGTGTTGTCGGTGTGTGTGTGTGTGTGTGTGTGTGTTGTCGGTGTGTGTGTGTTGTCGGTGTGTGTGTGTGTGTTGTCGGTGTGTGTGTGTGTGTGTGTGTTGTCGGTGTGTGTGTGTGTGTGTTGTTGTCGGTGTGTGTGTGTGTGTTGCTGGTGTTGTGTGTGTGTGTGTTGTCGGTGTGTGTGTGTGTGTTGTCGGTGTGTGTGTGTGTGTGTGTGTGTGTGTGTGTGTGTGTGTGTGTGTGTGTGTGTGTGTGTGTGTGTTGTCGGTGTGTGTGTGTGTGTTGTCGGTGTGTGTGTGTGTGTGTGTGTTGTCGGTGTGTTTGTGTGTGTGTGTTGTCGGTGTGTGTGTGTGTGTTGTCGGTGTGTGTGTGTGTGTGTGTGTGTTGTCGGTGTGTGTGTGTGTGTGTTGTCGGTGTGTGTGTGTGTTGTGTGTGTGTGTGTTGTCGGTGTGTGTGTGTGTGTGTGTTGCGTTGTGTGTGTGTGTGTTGTCGGTGTGTGTGTGTGTGTGTGTTGTCGGTGTGTGTGTGTGTTGTCGGTGTGTGTGTGTGTGTGTGTTGTCGGTGTGTGTGTGTGTTGTCGGTGTGTGTGTGTGTTGTCGGTGTGTGTGTGTGTAGTCGGTGTGTGTGTGTGTGTGTGTGTGTGTTGTCGGTGTGTGTGTGTGTGTTGTCGGTGTGTGTGTGTGTGTTGTCGATGTGTGTGTGTGTTGTCGGTGTGTGTGTTGTGTGTGTGTGTGTTGTCGGTGTGTGTGTGTGTTGTCGGTGTGTGTGTGTGTGTGTTGTCGGTGTGTGTGTGTGTTGTCGGTGTGTGTGTGTGTGTGTTGTCGGTGTGTGTGTGTGTGTGTGTGTGTGTTGTCGGTGTGTGTGTGTGTGTTGTCGGTGTGTGTGTGTGTTGTCGGTGTGTGTGTGTGTGTGTTGTCGGTGTGTGTGTGTGTAGTCGGTGTGTGTGTGTGTGTGTGTGTGTGTGTGTTGTTGGTGTGTGTGTGTGTGTTGTCGGTGTGTGTGTGTGTGTGTGTTGTCGGTGTGTGTGTGTGTTGTCGGTGTGTGTGTGTTGTGTGTGTGTGTGTTGTCGGTGTGTGTGTGTGTTGTCGGTGTGTGTGTGTGTGTGTGTTGTCGGTGTGTGTGTGTTGTCGGTGTGTGTGTGTGTGTTGTGTGTGTGTGTGTTGTCGGTGTGTGTGTGTGTGTGTTGTCGGTGTGTGTGTGTGTTGTCAGTGTGTGTGTGTGTGTGTGTGTGTGTGTGTGTGTGTGTGTGTTGTCGGTGTGTGTGTGTTGTCGGTGTGTGTGTGTGTTGTCGGTGTGTGTGTGTGTGTTGTCGGTGTGTGTGTGTGTGTGTGTGTGTGTGTGTGTGTGTTGTCGGTGTGTGTGTGTGTGTTGTCGGTGTGTGTGTGTGTTGTCGGTGTGTGTGTGTGTGTGTTGTCGGTGTGTGTGTGTGTGTCGGTGTGTGTGTGTGTGTGTGTGTTGTCGGTGTGTGTGTGTGTTGTCGGTGTGTGTGTGTGTGTGTGTTGTCGGTGTGTGTGTGTGTTGTCGGTGTGTGTGTGTTGTGTGTGTGTGTGTTGTCGGTGTGTGTGTGTGTTGTCGGTGTGTGTGTGTGTGTGTGTGTGTTGTTGGTGTGTGTGTGTTGTCGGTGTGTGTGTGTGTGTTGTCGGTGTGTGTGTGTGTGTGTGTGTTGTCGGTGTGTGTGTGTGTGTGTTTGTTGTCGGTGTGTGTGTGTGTGTTGCTGGTGTTTGTGTGTGTGTGTGTTGTCGGTGTGTGTGTGTGTGTTGTCGGTGTGTGTGTGTGTGTGTGTGTGTGTGTGTGTGTGTGTGTGTGTGTGTGTGTGTGTTGTCGGTGTGTGTGTGTGTGTTGTCGGTGTGTGTGTGTGTGTGTGTTGTCGGTGTGTTGTGTGTGTGTGTTGTCGGTGTGTGTGTGTGTGTTGTCGGTGTGTGTGTGTGTGTGTGTGTGTTGTCGGTGTGTGTGTGTGTGTGTTGTCGGTGTGTGTGTGTGTTGTGTGTGTGTGTGTTGTCGGTGTGTGTGTGTGTGTGTGTTGCGTTGTGTGTGTGTGTGTTGTCGGTGTGTGTGTGTGTGTGTTGTCGGTGTGTGTGTGTGTGTGTGTTGTCGGTGTGTGTGTGTGTGTGTGTTGTCGGTGTGTGTGTGTGTGTTGTCGGTGTGTGTGTGTGTTGTCGGTGTGTGTGTGTGTGTGTGTGTTGTCGGTGTGTGTGTGTTGTCGGTGTGTCTGTGTGTGTTGTCGGTGTTGTGTGTGTGTGTGTGTTGTCGGTGTGTGTGTGTGTAGTCGGTGTTTGTGTGTGTGTGTGTGTGTGTGTTGTCGGTGTGTGTGTGTGTGTTGTCGGTGTGTGTGTGTGTGTTGTCGGTGTGTGTGTGTGTTGTCGGTGTGTGTGTGTGTGTGTGTGTTGTCGGTGTGTGTGTGTTGTCGGTGTGTGTGTGTGTGTTGTCGGTGTGTGTGTGTGTGTGTGTGTTGTCGGTGTGTGTGTGTGTTGTCGGTGTTTGTGTGTGTGTGTGTGTGTTGTCGGTGTGTGTGTGTGTGTTGTCGGTGTGTGTGTGTGTGTTGTCGGTGTGTGTGTGTGTGTTGTCGTGTGTGTGTGTGTGTGTTGTCGGTGTGTGTGTGTGTGTGTTGTGTGTGTGTGTGTTGTCGGTGTGTGTGTGTGTTGTCGGTGTGTGTGTGTGTGTTGTCGTGTGTGTGTGTGTGTGTGTGTGTGTGTGTTGTCGGTGTGTGTGTGTGTGTGTTGTCGGTGTGTGTGTGTGTGTTGTCGGTGTGTGTGTGTGTGTTGTCGGTGTGTGTGTGTGTGTGTTGTCGGTGTGTGTGTGTGTAGTCGGTGTGTGTGTGTGTGTGTGTGTGTGTGTTGTCGGTGTGTGTGTGTGTGTTGTCGGTGTGTTGTGTGTGTGTGTGTTGTCGGTGTGTGTGTGTGTTGTCGGTGTGTGTGTGTGTGTGTGTGTGTGTTGTCGGTGTGTGTGTGTTGTCGGTGTGTGTGTGTGTGTTGTCGGTGTGTGTGTGTTGTCGGTGTGTGTGTGTGTGTTGTCGGTGTGTGTGTGTGTGTGTTGTCGGTGTGTGTGTGTGTGTGTGTTGTCGTGTGTGTGTGTGTGTGTGTTGTCGGTGTGTGTGTGTGTGTGTGTGTGTGTTGTCGGTGTGTGTGTGTGTGTGTGTTGTCGGTGTGTGTGTGTGTGTTGTCGGTGTGTGTGTGTGTGTTGTCGGTGTGTGTGTGTGTGTGTGTTGTCGGTGTGTGTGTGTGTGTTGTCGGTGTGTGTGTGTGTTGTCGGTGTGTGTGTGTGTGTGTGTGTTGTCGGTGTGTGTGTGTTGTCGGTGTGTGTGTGTGTGTTGTCGGTGTTGTGTGTGTGTGTGTGTTGTCGGTGTGTGTGTGTGTAGTCGGTGTTGTGTGTGTGTGTGTGTGTGTGTTGTCGGTGTGTGTGTGTGTGTTGTCGGTGTGTGTGTGTGTGTTGTCGGTGTGTGTGTGTGTTGTCGGTGTGTGTGTGTGTGTGTGTGTTGTCGGTGTGTGTGTGTTGTCGGTGTGTGTGTGTGTGTTGTCGGTGTGTGTGTGTGTGTGTGTGTTGTCGGTGTGTGTGTGTGTAGTCGGTGTTTGTGTGTGTGTGTGTGTGTTGTCGGTGTGTGTGTGTGTGTTGTCGGTGTGTGTGTGTGTGTTGTCGGTGTGTGTGTGTGTGTTGTCAGTGTGTGTGTGTGTGTGTTGTCGGTGTGTGTGTGTGTGTGTTGTGTGTGTGTGTGTTGTCGGTGTGTGTGTGTGTTGTCGGTGTGTGTGTGTGTGTTGTCAGTGTGTGTGTGTGTGTGTGTGTGTGTGTGTTGTCGGTGTGTGTGTGTGTGTGTTGTCGGTGTGTGTGTGTGTGTTGTCGGTGTGTGTGTGTGTGTTGTCGGTGTGTGTGTGTGTGTGTTGTCGGTGTGTGTGTGTGTAGTCGGTGTGTGTGTGTGTGTGTGTGTGTGTGTTGTCGGTGTGTGTGTGTGTGTTGTCGGTGTGTTTGTTGTGTGTGTGTTGTCGGTGTGTGTGTGTGTTGTCGGTGTGTGTGTGTTGTGTGTGTGTGTGTTGTCGGTGTGTGTGTGTTGTCGGTGTGTGTGTGTGTGTTGTCGGTGTGTGTGTGTTGTCGGTGTGTGTGTGTGTGTTGTCGGTGTGTGTGTGTGTGTGTTGTCGGTGTGTGTGTGTGTGTGTGTTGTCGTGTGTGTGTGTGTGTGTGTTGTCGGTGTGTGTGTGTGTGTGTGTGTGTGTTGTCGGTGTGTGTTTGTGTGTGTGTGTTGTCGGTGTGTGTGTGTGTGTGTGTTGTCGGTGTGTGTGTGTGTGTGTGTTGTCGGTGTGTGTGTGTGTTTTGCTGGTGTTTGTGTGTGTGTGTGTTGTCGGTGTGTGTGTGTGTGTTGTCGGTGTGTGTGTGTGTGTGTGTGTGTGTGTGTGTGTGTGTTGTCGGTGTGTGTGTGTGTGTTGTCGGTGTGTGTGTGTGTGTGTTGTCGGTGTGTTGTGTGTGTGTGTTGTCGGTGTGTGTGTGTGTGTGTTGTCGGTGTGTGTGTGTTGTGTGTGTGTGTGTTGTCGGTGTGTGTGTGTGTTGTCGGTGTGTGTGTGTTGTCGGTGTGTGTGTGTGTGTGTTGTCGTGTGTGTGTGTGTGTGTGTTGTCGGTGTGTGTGTGTGTGTTGTCGGTGTGTGTGTGTGTGTTGTCGGTGTGTGTGTGTGTGTGTGTGTTGTCGGTGTGTGTGTGTAGTCGGTGTGTGTGTGTGTGTGTGTGTGTGTGTTGTCGGTGTGTGTGTGTGTGTTGTCGGTGTGTGTGTGTGTGTGTGTTGTCGGTGTGTGTGTGTGTTGTCGGTGTGTGTGGTGTGTGTGTGTGTGTTGTCGGTGTGTGTGTGTGTTGTCGGTGTGTGTGTGTGTGTTGTCGGTGTGTGTGTGTTGTCGGTGTGTGTGTGTGTGTTGTCGGTGTGTGTGTGTGTGTGTGTTGTCGGTGTGTGTGTGTGTGTGTGTTGTCAGTGTGTGTGTGTGTGTGTGTGTGTGTCGGTGTGTGTGTGTGTGTTGTCGGTGTGTGTGTGTGTGTGTGTGTTGTCGGTGTGTGTGTGTGTGTGTTGTCGGTGTGTGTGTGTGTGTGTTGTCGGTGTGTGTGTGTGTGTGTGTTGTCGGTGTGTGTGTGTGTAGTCGGTGTTTGTGTGTGTGTGTGTGTGTGTGTTGTCGGTGTGTGTGTGTGTGTTGTCGGTGTGTGTGTGTGTGTTGTCGGTGTGTGTGTGTGTTGTCGGTGTGTGTGTGTGTGTGTGTGTTGTCGGTGTGTGTGTGTTGTCGGTGTGTGTGTGTGTGTTGTCGGTGTGTGTGTGTGTGTGTGTTGTCGGTGTGTGTGTGTGTAGTCGGTGTTTGTGTGTGTGTGTGTGTGTGTGTTGTCGGTGTGTGTGTGTGTGTTGTCGGTGTGTGTGTGTGTGTCGGTGTGTGTGTGTGTTGTCGGTGTGTGTGTTGTGTGTGTGTGTGTTGTCGGTGTGTGTGTGTGTTGTCGGTGTGTGTGTGTGTGTGTTGTCGGTGTGTGTGTGTTGTCGGTGTGTGTGTGTGTGTTGTCGGTGTGTGTGTGTGTGTGTGTTGTCGGTGTGTTTGTGTGTGTGTGTTGTCGGTGTGTGTGTGTGTGTGTTGTCGGTGTGTGTGTGTGTGTTGTGTGTGTGTGTGTTGTCGGTGTGTGTGTGTGTGTTGTCGGTGTGTGTGTGTGTGTGTGTGTGTGTTGTCGGTGTGTGTGTGTGTTGTCGGTGTGTGTGTGTGTTGTGTGTGTGTGTTGTCGGTGTGTGTGTGTGTGTGTTGTCGGTGTGTGTGTGTGTTGTCGGTGTGTGTGTGTGTGTGTTGTCGGTGTGGTGTGTGTGTGTTGTCGGTGTGTGTGTGTGTGTGTTGTGTGTGTGTGTGTTGTCGGTGTGTGTGTGTGTGTGTTGTCGGTGTGTGTGTGTGTGTGTTGTCGGTGTGTGTGTGTGTGTTGTGTGTGTGTTGTCGGTGTGTGTGTGTGTGTTGTCGGTGTGTGTGTGTGTGTGTTGTCGGTGTGTGTGTGTGTTGTCGGTGTGTGTGTGTGTGTGTGTGTGTGTTGTCGTGTGTGTGTGTGTGTTGTCGGTGTGTGTGTGTGTGTGTTGTCGGTGTGTGTGTGTGTTGTCGGTGTGTGTGTGTGTGTGTTGTGTGTGTGTGTGTTGTCGGTGTGTGTGTGTGTGTGTTGTCGGTGTGTGTGTGTGTGTTGTCGGTGTGTGTGTGTGTGTTGTCGTGTGTGTGTGTGTGTGTTGTCGGTGTGTGTGTGTGTGTGTTGTGTGTGTGTGTGTTGTCGGTGTGTGTGTGTGTTGTCGGTGTGTGTGTGTGTGTTGTCGGTGTGTGTGTGTGTGTGTGTGTGTGTGTGTTGTCGGTGTGTGTGTGTGTGTTGTCGGTGTGTGTGTGTGTGTGTTGTCGGTGTGTGTGTGTGTAGTCGGTGTGTGTGTGTGTGGTGTGTGTGTGTGTTGTCGGTGTGTGTGTGTGTGTTGTCGGTGTGTTGTTTGTGTGTGTGTTGTCGGTGTGTGTGTGTGTTGTCGGTGTGTGTGTGTTGTGTGTGTGTGTGTTGTCGGTGTGTGTGTGTTGTCGTGTGTGTGTGTGTGTGTTGTCGGTGTGTGTGTGTTGTCGGTGTGTGTGTGTGTGTTGTCGGTGTGTGTGTGTGTGTGTTGTCGGTGTGTGTGTGTGTGTGTGTTGTCAGTGTGTGTGTGTGTGTGTGTGTGTTGTCGGTGTGTGTGTGTGTGTGTGTGTGTGTTGTCGGTGTGTGTTGTGTGTGTGTGTTGTCGGTGTGTGTGTGTGTGTGTGTTGTCGGTGTGTGTGTGTGTGTGTGTTGTCGGTGTGTGTGTGTGTTTTGCTGGTGTTTGTGTGTGTGTGTGTTGTCGGTGTGTGTGTGTGTGTTGTCGGTGTGTGTGTGTGTGTGTGTGTGTGTGTGTGTGTGTTGTCGGTGTGTGTGTGTGTGTTGTCGGTGTGTGTGTGTGTGTGTTGTCGGTGTGTTTGTGTGTGTGTGTTGTCGGTGTGTGTGTGTGTGTGTTGTCGGTGTGTGTGTGTGTGTGTGTGTGTGTGTGTGTTGTCGGTGTGTGTGTGTGTTGTCGGTGTGTGTGTGTTGTCGGTGTGTGTGTGTGTGTGTTGTCGGTGTGTGTGTGTGTGTGTGTTGTCGGTGTGTGTGTGTGTGTTGTCGGTGTGTGTGTGTGTGTTGTCGGTGTGTGTGTGTGTGTGTGTGTTGTCGGTGTGTGTGTGTAGTCGGTGTGTGTGTGTGTGTGTGTGTGTGTGTGTTGTCGGTGTGTGTGTGTGTGTCGGTGTGTGTGTGTGTGTGTGTTGTCGGTGTGTGTGTGTGTTGTCGGTGTGTGTGTTGTGTGTGTGTGTGTTGTCGGTGTGTGTGTGTGTTGTCGGTGTGTGTGTGTGTGTGTTGTCGGTGTGTGTGTGTTGTCGGTGTGTGTGTGTGTGTTGTCGGTGTGTGTGTGTGTGTGTGTTGTCGGTGTGTTGTGTGTGTGTGTTGTCGGTGTGTGTGTGTGTGTGTTGTCGGTGTGTGTGTGTGTGTTGTGTGTGTGTGTGTTGTCGGTGTGTGTGTGTGTGTTGTCGGTGTGTGTGTGTGTGTGTGTGTGTGTTGTCGGTGTGTGTGTGTGTTGTCGGTGTGTGTGTGTGTTGTGTGTGTGTGTGTTGTCGGTGTGTGTGTGTGTGTGTTGTCGGTGTGTGTGTGTGTTGTCGGTGTGTGTGTGTGTGTGTTGTCGGTGTGGTGTGTGTGTGTTGTCGGTGTGTGTGTGTGTGTGTTGTGTGTGTGTGTGTTGTCGGTGTGTGTGTGTGTGTGTTGTCGGTGTGTGTGTGTGTTGTCGGTGTGTGTGTGTGTGTGTGTGTGTGTTGTCGGTGTGTGTGTGTGTGTTGTCGGTGTGTGTGTGTGTGTGTGTGTTGTCGGTGTGTGTGTGTGTTGTCGGTGTGTGTGTGTGTGTGTTGTGTGTGTGTGTGTTGTCGGTGTGTGTGTGTGTGTGTTGTCGGTGTGTGTGTGTGTGTTGTCGGTGTGTGTGTGTGTGTTGTCGTGTGTGTGTGTGTGTGTTGTCGGTGTGTGTGTGTGTGTGTTGTGTGTGTGTGTGTTGTCGGTGTGTGTGTGTGTTGTCGGTGTGTGTGTGTGTGTTGTCGGTGTGTGTGTGTGTGTGTGTGTGTGTGTTGTCGGTGTGTGTGTGTGTGTGTTGTCGGTGTGTGTGTGTGTGTTGTCGGTGTGTGTGTGTGTGTTGTCGGTGTGTGTGTGTGTGTGTTGTCGGTGTGTGTGTGTGTTGTCGGTGTGTGTGTGTGTGTGTGTGTGTTGTCGGTGTGTGTGTGTGTGTTGTCGGTGTGTGTGTGTGTGTGTGTTGTCGGTGTGTGTGTGTGTTGTCGGTGTGTGTGTGTGTGTGTGTGTGTGTTGTCGGTGTGTGTGTGTGTTGTCGGTGTGTGTGTGTGTGTTGTCGGTGTGTGTGTGTTGTCGGTGTGTGTGTGTGTGTTGTCGGTGTGTGTGTGTGTGTGTTGTCGGTGTGTGTGTGTGTGTGTGTTGTCGTGTGTGTGTGTGTGTGTGTTGTCGGTGTGTGTGTGTGTGTGTGTGTGTGTTGTCGGTGTGTGTTGTGTGTGTGTGTTGTCGGTGTGTGTGTGTGTGTGTGTTGTCGGTGTGTGTGTGTGTGTGTGTTGTCGGTGTGTGTGTGTGTTTGCTGGTGTGTGTGTGTGTGTGTGTTGTCGGTGTGTGTGTGTGTGTTGTCGGTGTGTGTGTGTGTGTGTGTGTGTGTGTGTGTTGTCGGTGTGTGTGTGTGTGTTGTCGGTGTGTGTGTGTGTGTGTTGTCGGTGTGTGTGTGTGTGTGTTGTCGGTGTGTGTGTGTGTGTGTTGTCGGTGTGTGTGTGTTGTGTGTGTGTGTGTTGTCGGTGTGTGTGTGTGTTGTCGGTGTGTGTGTGTTGTCGGTGTGTGTGTGTGTGTGTTGTCGGTGTGTGTGTGTGTGTGTGTTGTCGGTGTGTGTGTGTGTGTTGTCGGTGTGTGTGTGTGTGTTGTCGGTGTGTGTGTGTGTGTGTGTGTTGTCGGTGTGTGTGTGTAGTCGTGTGTGTGTGTGTGTGTGTGTGTGTGTTGTCGGTGTGTGTGTGTGTGTTGTCGGTGTGTGTGTGTGTGTGTGTTGTCGGTGTGTGTGTGTGTTGTCGGTGTGTGTGTGTGTGTGTGTGTGTGTTGTCGGTGTGTGTGTGTGTTGTCGGTGTGTGTGTGTGTGTTGTCGGTGTGTGTGTGTTGTCGGTGTGTGTGTGTGTGTTGTCGGTGTGGTGTGTGTGTGTGTTGTCGGTGTGTGTGTGTGTGTGTGTTGTCGTGTGTGTGTGTGTGTGTGTGTGTTGTCGGTGTGTGTGTGTGTGTTGTCGGTGTGTGTGTGTGTGTGTGTGTTGTCGGTGTGTGTGTGTGTGTGTTGTCGGTGTGTGTGTGTGTGTGTTGTCGGTGTGTGTGTGTGTGTGTGTTGTCGGTGTGTGTGTGTGTAGTCGGTGTTGTGTGTGTGTGTGTGTGTGTGTTGTCGGTGTGTGTGTGTGTGTTGTCGGTGTGTGTGTGTGTGTTGTCGGTGTGTGTGTGTGTTGTCGGTGTGTGTGTGTGTGTGTGTGTTGTCGGTGTGTGTGTGTTGTCGGTGTGTGTGTGTGTGTTGTCGGTGTGTGTGTGTGTGTGTGTGTTGTCGGTGTGTGTGTGTGTAGTCGGTGTTGTGTGTGTGTGTGTGTGTGTGTTGTCGGTGTGTGTGTGTGTGTTGTCGGTGTGTGTGTGTGTTGTCGGTGTGTGAGTGTGTTGTCGGTGTGTGTGTTGTGTGTGTGTGTGTTGTCGGTGTGTGTGTGTGTTGTCGGTGTGTGTGTGTGTGTGTTGTCGGTGTGTGTGTGTTGTCGGTGTGTGTGTGTGTGTTGTCGGTGTGTGTGTGTGTGTGTGTTGTCGGTGTGTTTGTGTGTGTGTGTTGTCGGTGTGTGTGTGTGTGTGTTGTCGGTGTGTGTGTGTGTGTTGTGTGTGTGTGTGTTGTCGGTGTGTGTGTGTGTGTTGTCGGTGTGTGTGTGTGTGTGTGTGTGTGTTGTCGGTGTGTGTGTGTGTTGTCGGTGTGTGTGTGTGTTGTGTGTGTGTGTTGTCGGTGTGTGTGTGTGTGTGTTGTCGGTGTGTGTGTGTGTTGTCGGTGTGTGTGTGTGTGTGTTGTCGGTGTGTGTGTGTGTGTGTTGTCGGTGTGTGTGTGTGTGTGTTGTGTGTGTGTGTGTTGTCGGTGTGTGTGTGTGTGTGTTGTCGGTGTGTGTGTGTGTGTGTTGTCGGTGTGTGTGTGTGTGTTGTGTGTGTGTTGTCGGTGTGTGTGTGTGTGTTGTCGGTGTGTGTGTGTGTGTGTGTGTTGTCGGTGTGTGTGTGTGTTGTCGGTGTGTGTGTGTGTGTGTGTGTGTGTGTGTTGTCGGTGTGTGTGTGTGTGTGTTGTCGGTGTGTGTGTGTGTGTTGTCGGTGTGTGTGTGTGTGTTGTCAGTGTGTGTGTGTGTGTGTTGTCGGTGTGTGTGTGTGTGTGTTGTGTGTGTGTGTGTTGTCGGTGTGTGTGTGTGTTGTCGGTGTGTGTGTGTGTGTTGTCGGTGTGTGTGTGTGTGTGTGTGTGTGTGTGTTGTCGGTGTGTGTGTGTGTGTGTTGTCGGTGTGTGTGTGTGTGTGTGTTGTCGGTGTGTGTGTGTGTGTTGTCGGTGTGTGTGTGTGTGTGTTGTCGGTGTGTGTGTGTGTAGTCGGTGTGTGTGTGTGTGTGTGTGTGTGTGTGTTGTCGGTGTGTGTGTGTGTGTTGTCGGTGTGTTTGTGTGTGTGTGTGTTGTCGGTGTGTGTGTGTGTTGTCGGTGTGTGTGTGTTGTGTGTGTGTGTGTTGTCGGTGTGTGTGTGTTGTCGGTGTGTGTGTGTGTGTTGTCGGTGTGTGTGTGTTGTCGGTGTGTGTGTGTGTGTTGTCGGTGTGTGTGTGTGTGTGTTGTCGGTGTGTGTGTGTGTGTGTGTTGTCGTGTGTGTGTGTGTGTGTGTGTGTGTTGTCGGTGTGTGTGTGTGTGTGTGTGTGTGTTGTCGGTGTGTGTTGTGTGTGTGTGTTGTCGGTGTGTGTGTGTGTGTGTGTTGTCGGTGTGTGTGTGTGTGTGTGTTGTCGGTGTGTGTGTGTGTTTTGCTGGTGTGTGTGTGTGTGTGTGTTGTCGGTGTGTGTGTGTGTGTTGTCGGTGTGTGTGTGTGTGTGTTGTGTGTGTGTGTGTGTGTTGTCGGTGTGTGTGTGTGTGTTGTCGGTGTGTGTGTGTGTGTGTTGTCGGTGTGTTTGTGTGTGTGTGTTGTCGGTGTGTGTGTGTGTGTGTTGTCGGTGTGTGTGTGTTGTGTGTGTGTGTGTTGTCGGTGTGTGTGTGTGTTGTCGGTGTGTGTGTGTTGTCGGTGTGTGTGTGTGTGTGTTGTCGGTGTGTGTGTGTGTGTGTGTTGTCGGTGTGTGTGTGTGTGTTGTCGGTGTGTGTGTGTGTGTTGTCGGTGTGTGTGTGTGTGTGTGTGTTGTCGGTGTGTGTGTGTAGTCGGTGTGTGTGTGTGTGTGTGTGTGTGTGTTGTCGGTGTGTGTGTGTGTGTTGTCGGTGTGTGTGTGTGTGTGTGTTGTCGGTGTGTGTGTGTGTTGTCGGTGTGTGTGTGTGTGTGTGTGTGTTGTCGGTGTGTGTGTGTGTTGTCGGTGTGTGTGTGTGTGTTGTCGGTGTGTGTGTGTTGTCGGTGTGTGTGTGTGTGTTGTCGGTGTGTGTGTGTGTGTGTGTTGTCGGTGTGTGTGTGTGTGTGTGTGTCGTGTGTGTGTGTGTGTGTGTGTGTTGTCGGTGTGTGTGTGTGTGTTGTCGGTGTGTGTGTGTGTGTGTGTTGTCGGTGTGTGTGTGTGTGTGTTGTCGGTGTGTGTGTGTGTGTGTTGTCGGTGTGTGGTGTGTGTGTGTTGTCGGTGTGTGTGTGTGTGTCGTGTGTGTGTGTGTGTGTGTGTGTGTGTTGTCGGTGTGTGTGTGTGTGTTGTCGGTGTGTGTGTGTGTTGTCGGTGTGTGTGTGTGTGTGTGTGTTGTCGGTGTGTGTGTGTTGTCGGTGTGTGTGTGTGTGTTGTCGGTGTGTGTGTGTGTGTGTGTGTGTCGGTGTGTGTGTGTGTTGTCGGTGTGTGTGTGTGTGTGTGTGTGTGTGTGTTGTCGGTGTGTGTGTGTGTGTGTTGTCGGTGTGTGTGTGTGTTGTCGGTGTGTGTGTGTGTTGTCGGTGTGTGTGTGTGTGTGTGTGTGTTGTCGGTGTGTGTGTGTGTTGTCGGTGTGTGTGTGTGTGTGTTGTCGGTGTGTGTGTGTTGTCGGTGTGTGTGTGTGTGTTGTCGGTGTGTGTGTGTGTGTGTGTTGTCGGTGTGTGTGTGTGTGTTGTCGGTGTGTGTGTGTGTGTGTTGTCGGTGTGTGTGTGTGTGTTGTGTGTGTGTGTGTTGTCGGTGTGTGTGTGTGTGTTGTCGGTGTGTGTGTGTGTGTGTGTGTGTGTTGTCGGTGTGTGTGTGTGTTGTCGTGTGTGTGTGTGTGTGTGTGTGTGTGTTGTCGGTGTGTGTGTGTGTGTGTTGTCGGTGTGTGTGTGTGTTGTCGGTGTGTGTGTGTGTGTGTTGTCGGTGTGTGTGTGTGTGTGTTGTCGGTGTGTGTGTGTGTGTGTGTGTGTGTGTGTGTGTTGTCGGTGTGTGTGTGTGTGTGTTGTCGGTGTGTGTGTGTGTGTGTTGTCGGTGTGTGTGTGTGTGTGTGTGTGTGTGTTGTCGGTGTGTGTGTGTGTGTTGTCGGTGTGTGTGTGTGTGTGTGTGTTGTCGGTGTGTGTGTGTGTTGTCGGTGTGTGTGTGTGTGTGTTGTGTGTGTGTGTGTTGTCGGTGTGTGTGTGTGTGTGTTGTCGGTGTGTGTGTGTGTGTTGTCGGTGTGTGTGTGTGTGTTGTCGGTGTGTGTGTGTGTGTGTTGTCGGTGTGTGTGTGTGTGTGTGTGTGTGTGTGTGTGTTGTCGGTGTGTGTGTGTGTTGTCGGTGTGTGTGTGTGTGTTGTCGGTGTGTGTGTGTGTGTGTGTGTGTGTGTGTTGTCGGTGTGTGTGTGTGTGTGTTGTCGGTGTGTGTGTGTGTGTGTGTTGTCGGTGTGTGTGTGTGTGTGTTGTCGGTGTGTGTGTGTGTGTGTTGTCGGTGTGTGTGTGTGTGTGGTGTGTGTGTGTGTTGTCGGTGTGTGTGTGTGTGTTGTCGGTGTGTGTTGTGTGTGTGTTGTCGGTGTGTGTGTGTGTGTGTCGGTGTGTGTGTGTGTGTGTGTGTGTGTGTTGTCGTGTGTGTGTGTGTTGTCGGTGTGTGTGTGTGTGTTGTCGGTGTGTGTGTGTTGTCGGTGTGTGTGTGTGTGTTGTCGGTGTGTGTGTGTGTGTGTTGTCGGTGTGTGTGTGTGTGTGTGTTGTCGTGTGTGTGTGTGTGTGTGTGTGTGTGTTGTCGGTGTGTGTGTGTGTGTGTGTGTGTGTTGTCGGTGTGTGTTGTGTGTGTGTGTTGTCGGTGTGTGTGTGTGTGTGTGTTGTCGGTGTGTGTGTGTGTGTGTGTTGTCGGTGTGTGTGTGTGTGTTGTCTGGTGTGTGTGTGTGTGTGTGTTGTCGGTGTGTGTGTGTGTGTTGTCGGTGTGTGTGTGTGTGTGTCGTGTGTGTGTGTGTGTTGTCGGTGTGTGTGTGTGTGTTGTCGGTGTGTGTGTGTGTGTGTTGTCGGTGTGTTTGTGTGTGTGTGTTGTCGGTGTGTGTGTGTGTGTGTTGTCGGTGTGTGTGTGTGTGTGTGTGTGTGTGTGTGTTGTCGGTGTGTGTGTGTGTTGTCGGTGTGTGTGTGTTGTCGGTGTGTGTGTGTGTGTGTTGTCGGTGTGTGTGTGTGTGTGTGTGTCGTGTGTGTGTGTGTGTGTTGTCGGTGTGTGTGTGTGTGTTGTCGGTGTGTGTGTGTGTGTGTGTGTTGTCGGTGTGTGTGTGTAGTCGGTGTGTGTGTGTGTGTGTGTGTGTGTGTTGTCGGTGTGTGTGTGTGTGTTGTCGGTGTGTGTGTGTGTGTTGTCGGTGTGTGTGTGTGTTGTCGGTGTGTGTGTGTGTGTGTGTGTGTTGTCGGTGTGTGTGTGTGTTGTCGGTGTGTGTGTGTGTGTTGTCGGTGTGTGTGTGTTGTCGGTGTGTGTGTGTGTGTTGTCGGTGTGTGTGTGTGTGTGTGTTGTCGGTGTGTGTGTGTGTGTGTGTGTGTGTGTGTGTGTGTGTGTGTGTGTGTGTTGTCGGTGTGTGTGTGTGTGTGTGTTGTCGTGTGTGTGTGTGTGTGTGTTGTCGGTGTGTGTGTGTGTGTGTTGTCGGTGTGTGTGTGTGTGTGTTGTCGGTGTGTGTGTGTGTGTGTTGTCGGTGTGTGTGT
>NW_027675774.1:0-32500 GCF_965601325.2 Salmo salar
TCGGTGTGTGTGTTGTCGGTGTGTGTGTGTCGTGTGTGTCAGTGTGTGTGTGTGTGTGTGTCGGTGTGTGTGTCGGTGTGTGTCGTGTGTGTGTGTGTCGGTGTCGGTGTGTGTGTGTGTTGTCGGTGTGTGCGTGTGTGTGTGTTGTCGGTGTGTGTGTGTGTGTTGTCGGTGTGTGTGTGTGTTGCTCGTTTTTGTGTGTGTGTGTGTTGTCGGATGTGTGTGTGTGTGTTGTCGGTGTGTGTGTGTGTGTTGTCGGTGTGTGTGTGTGTGTGTGCGTTGTCGGTGTGTGTGTGTGTGTGTTGTCGGTGTGTTTGTGTGTGTGTGTTGTCGGTGTGTGTGTGTGTGTGTTGTCGGTGTGTGTGTGTGTGTGTGTTGTCGGTGTGTGTGTGTGTGTGTTGTCGGTGTGTGTGTGTGTGTGTTGTCGGTGTGTGTGTGTGTGTTGTCGGTGTGTGTGTGTGTGTGTTGTCGGTGTGTGTGTGTGTGTGTTGTCGTGTGTGTGTGTGTGTTGTCGTGTGTGTGTGTGTGTGTTGTCGGTGTGTGTGTGTGTGTGTGGTGTCGTGTGTGTGTGTGTGTGTGTGTGTGTGTGTGTGTGTGTCGTGTGTGTGTGTGTGTGTGTTGTCGGTGTGTGTGTGTGTGTTGTCGGTGTGTGTGTGTGTGTGTGTGTCGTGTGTGTGTGTGTGTTGTGTGTGTGTGTGTGTGTGTGTGTGTCGGTGTGTGTGTGTGTGTGTGTGTGTGTTGTCGGTGTGTGTGTGTGTGTGT
This sequence comes from Salmo salar, assembly GCF_965601325.2. Lineage (NCBI taxonomy): Eukaryota > Metazoa > Chordata > Actinopteri > Salmoniformes > Salmonidae > Salmo > Salmo salar. Next base: position 763 of record NW_027675774.1, read on the forward strand.
TGTCGGTGTGTGTGTGTGTGTGTTGTCGGTGTGTGTGTGTGTGTGTGTGTTGTCGGTGTGTGTGTGTGTGTGTGTGTGTGTGTGTTGTCGGTGTGTGTGTGTGTGTTGTCGGTGTGTGTGTGTGTGTTGTCGGTGTGTGTGTGTGTGTTGTGTCGTGTGTGTGTGTGTGTGTTGTCGGTGTGTGTGTGTGTGTTGTCGGTGTGTGTGTGTGTGTGTCGTGTGTGTGTGTGTGTGTGTCGTGTGTGTGTGTGTGTTGTCGGTGTGTGTGTGTGTGTTGTCGTGTGTGTGTGTGTGTGTCTGTGTGTGTGTGTGTGTTGTCGGTGTGTGTGTGTGTGTTGTCGGTGTGTGTGTGTGTGTGTGTGTCGGTGTGTGTGTGTGTGTGTGTTGTCGTGTGTGTGTGTGTGTGTGTGTGTGTGTTGTCGGTGTGTGTGTGTGTGTTGTCGTGTGTGTGTGTTGTCGGTGTGTGTGTTGTCGGTGTGTGTGTGTGTGTGTTGTCGGTGTGTGTGTGTGTGTGTGTTGTCGTGTGTGTGTGTTGTCGGTGTGTGTGTGTGTGTTGTGTGTGTGTGTGTGTGTGTTGTCGGTGTGTGTGTGTTGTGGTTGTGTGTGTGTGTGTGTGTGTTGTCGGTGTGTGTGTGTGTGTGTGTGTGTGTGTGTGTGTGTGTGTGTGTGTGTGTTGTCGGTGTGTGTGTGTGTGTGTTGTCGGTGTGTGTGTGTGTGTTGTCGGTGTGTTGTGTGTGTGTTGTCGGTGTGTGTGTGTGTGGTTGTCGGTGTGTGTGTGTGTGTTGTCGGTGTGTGTGTGTGTGTTGTCGGTGTGTGTGTGTGTGTGTGTCGGTGTGTGTGTGTGTGTGTGTGTGTCGGTGTGTGTGTGTGTGTGTCGTGTGTGTGTGTGTGTGTGTTGTCGGTGTGTGTGTGTGTGTGTTGTCGGTGTGTGTGTGTGTGTTGTCGGTGTGTGTGTGTGTGTGTGTGTGTGTGTGTGTGTGTGTGTCGTGTGTGTGTGTGTGTTGTCGGTGTGTGTGTGTGTGTTGTCGGTGTGTGTGTGTGTGTGTTGTCGGTGTGTGTGTGTGTGTGTTGTCGGTGTGTGTGTGTGTGTGTTGTCGGTGTGTGTGTGTGTGTTGTCGGTGTGTGTGTGTGTTGTCGGTGTGTGTGTGTGTGTGTTGTCGGTGTGTGTGTGTGTGTGTGTGTGTGTGTGTGTGTGTGTGTGTTGTCGTGTGTGTGTGTGTGTGTGTTGTCGGTGTGTGTGTGTGTGTTGTCGGTGTGTGTGTGTGTGTTGTCGGTGTGTGTGTGTGTGTTGTCGGTGTGTGTGTGTGTGTGTGTTGTCGTGTGTGTGTGTGTGTTGTCGGTGTGTGTGTGTGTGTTGTCGGTGTGTGTGTGTTGTTGTGTGTGTGTGTGTGTGTGTGTGTGTGTGTGTGTGTGTGTTGTCGGTGTGTGTGTGTGTTGTCGGTGTGTGTGTGTGTGTTGTCGGTGTGTGTGTGTGTGTGTTGTCGGTGTGTGTGTGTGTGTTGTCGTGTGTGTGTGTGTGTGTGTGTCGTGTGTGTGTGTGTGTGTTGTCGGTGTGTGTGTGTGTGTTGTGTGTGTGTGTGTGTGTGTGTTGTCGTGTGTGTGTGTGTGTTGTGTGTGTGTGTGTGTGTTGTCGGTGTGTGTGTGTGTGTGTGTGTCGGTGTGTGTGTGTGTGTGTGTGTGTGTGTGTGTGTGTTGTCGGTGTGTGTGTGTGTGTGTGTGTGTGTGTGTGTGTGTGTGTGTGTGTGTGTTGTCGGTGTGTGTGTGTGTGTGTTGTCGGTGTGTGTGTGTGTGTGTGTTGTCGGTGTGTGTGTGTGTGTGTTGTCGTGTGTGTGTGTGTGTTGTCGGTGTGTGTGTGTGTGTGTGTGTGTGTGTCGGTGTGTGTGTGTGTGTGTTGTCGGTGTGTGTGTGTGTGTGTGTTGTCGGTGTGTGTGTGTGTGTGTCGTGTGTGTGTGTGTGTGTGTGTTGTCGGTGTGTGTGTGTGTGTGTTGTCGGTGTGTGTGTGTGTGTTGTCGGTGTGTGTGTGTGTGTTGTCGGTGTGTGTGTGTGTGTTGTCGGTGTGTGTGTGTGTGTGTTGTCGGTGTGTGTGTGTGTGTTGTCGGTGTGTGTGTGTGTGTGTGTGTGTGTGTGTGTGTGTGTGTGTGTCGTGTGTGTGTGTGTGTTGTCGGTGTGTGTGTGTGTGTGTTGTCGGTGTGTGTGTGTGTGTGTTGTCGGTGTGTGTGTGTGTGTTGTCGGTGTGTGTGTGTGTGTGGTGTGTGTGTGTGTGTGTTGTCGGTGTGTGTGTGTGTGTGTGTGTGTGTCGGTGTGTGTGTGTGTGTTGTCGGTGTGTGTGTGTGTGTTGTCGGTGTGTGTGTGTGTGTGTTGTCGGTGTGTGTGTGTGTGTTGTCGGTGTGTGTGTGTGTGTGTGTGTGTGTGTGTGTGTGTGTGTTGTCGGTGTGTGTGTGTGTGTGTTGTCGGTGTGTGTGTGTGTGTGTTGTCGGTGTGTGTGTGTGTGTGTGTCGGTGTGTGTGTGTGTGTGTTGTCGGTGTGTGTGTGTGTGGTGTGTGTGTGTGTGTGTGTGTTGTCGGTGTGTGTGTGTGTGTTGTCGGTGTGTGTGTGTGTGTGTTGTCGTGTGTGTGTGTGTGTGTGTTGTCGGTGTGTGTGTGTGTGTGTTGTCGGTGTGTGTGTGTGTGTGTTGTCGGTGTGTGTGTGTGTGTTGTCGTGTGTGTGTGTGTGTTGTCGGTGTGTGTGTGTGTGTTGTCGGTGTGTGTGTGTGTGTGTTGTCGGTGTGTGTGTGTGTGTGGGTGTGTCGGTGTGTGTGTGTGTGTTGTCGGTGTGTGTGTGTGTGTGTTGTCGGTGTGTGTGTGTGTGTGTGTGTCGGTGTGTGTGTGTGTGTGTTGTCGGTGTGTGTGTGTGTGTTGTCGGTGTGTGTGTGTGTGTGTGTGTGTGTGTGTGTGTGTTGTCGGTGTGTGTGTGTGTGTGTGTCGTGTGTGTGTGTTGTCGGTGTGTGTGTGTGTGTGTTGTCGGTGTGTGTGTGTGTGTGTGTCGGTGTGTGTGTGTGTGTGTTGTCGGTGTGTGTGTGTGTGTTGTCGGTGTGTGTGTGTGTGTGTGTTGTCGGTGTGTGTGTGTGTGTGTGTCGGTGTGTGTGTGTGTGTGTGTGTGTGTGTGTGTGTGTGTGTGTTGTCGGTGTGTGTGTGTGTGTGTTGTCGGTGTGTGTGTGTGTGTTGTCGGTGTGTGTGTGTGTGTGTTGTCGGTGTGTGTGTGTGTGTGTTGTCGGTGTGTGTGTGTGTGTGTTGTCGGTGTGTGTGTGTGTGTTGTCGGTGTGTGTGTGTGTGTTGTCGGTGTGTGTGTGTGTGTGTGTCGTGTGTGTGTGTGTGTGTGTTGTCGGTGTGTGTGTGTGTGTTGTCGGTGTGTGTGTGTGTGTGTGTCGGTGTGTGTGTGTGTGTGTGTCGGTGTGTGTGTGTGTGTGTGTGTCGTGTGTGTGTGTGTGTGTTGTCGGTGTGTGTGTGTGTGTTGTCGGTGTGTGTGTGTGTGTTGTCGGTGTGTGTGTGTGTGTTGTCGGTGTGTGTGTGTGTGTGTGTGTCGGTGTGTGTGTGTGTGTGTGTTGTCGGTGTGTGTGTGTGTGTGTTGTCGTGTGTGTGTGTGTGTGTTGTCGGTGTGTGTGTGTGTGTGTGTCGTGTGTGTGTGTGTGTGTGTGTGTGTGTGTGTGTGTGTGTCGTGTGTGTGTGTGTGTGTTGTCGGTGTGTGTGTGTGTGTTGTCGGTGTGTGTGTGTGTGTGTTGTCGGTGTGTGTGTGTGTGTGTTGTCGGTGTGTGTGTGTGTGTGTTGTCGTGTGTGTGTGTGTGTGGTGTGTGTGTGTGTGTGTGTGTGTGTGTGTGTGTGTGTGTGTGTGTGTGTGTGTTGTCGGTGTGTGTGTGTGTGTTGTCGGTGTGTGTGTGTGTGTGTTGTCGGTGTGTGTGTGTGTGTTGTCGTGTGTGTGTGTGTGTGTTGTCGTGTGTGTGTGTGTGTGTTGTCGGTGTGTGTGTGTGTGTTGTCGGTGTGTGTGTGTGTGTGTGTCGGTGTGTGTGTGTGTGTGTTGTCGGTGTGTGTGTGTGTGTTGTGTGTGTGTGTGTGTGTGTGTGTGTGTGTGTGTCGTGTGTGTGTGTGTGTGTTGTCGGTGTGTGTGTGTGTGTGTTGTCGGTGTGTGTGTGTGTGTGTGTGTCGGTGTGTGTGTGTGTGTTGTCGGTGTGTGTGTGTGTGTGTGTGTGTGTGTGTGTGTGTTGTCGGTGTGTGTGTGTGTGTGTTGTCGGTGTGTGTGTGTGTGTTGTCGGTGTGTGTGTGTGTGTGTGTCGGTGTGTGTGTGTGTGTGTTGTCGGTGTGTGTGTGTGTGTGTTGTCGGTGTGTGTGTGTGTGTTGTCGGTGTGTGTGTGTGTGTGTTGTCGGTGTGTGTGTGTGTGTTGTCGGTGTGTGTGTGTGTGTGTTGTCGGTGTGTGTGTGTGTGTTGTCGGTGTGTGTGTGTGTGTGTGTCGGTGTGTGTGTGTGTGTGTGTGTGTGTGTGTGTGTGTTGTCGGTGTGTGTGTGTGTGTTGTCGTGTGTGTGTGTGTGTGTGTGTGTTGTCGTGTGTGTGTGTGTGTGTTGTCGGTGTGTGTGTGTGTGTTGTCGGTGTGTGTGTGTGTGTTGTCGGTGTGTGTGTGTGTGTGTTGTCGGTGTGTGTGTGTTGTCGGTGTGTGTGTGTGTGTGTTGTCGGTGTGTGTGTGTGTGTGTTGTCGGTGTGTGTGTGTGTGTGTTGTCGGTGTGTGTGTGTGTGTTGTCGGTGTGTGTGTGTGTGTGTTGTCGGTGTGTGTGTGTGTGTGTTGTCGGTGTGTGTGTGTGTGTTGTCGGTGTGTGTGTGTGTGTGTGTGTGTGTGTCGGTGTGTGTGTGTGTGTTGTCGGTGTGTGTGTGTGTGTGTGTGTCGTGTGTGTGTGTGTGTGTGTTGTCGGTGTGTGTGTGTGTGTTGTCGGTGTGTGTGTGTGTGTGTTGTCGGTGTGTGTGTGTGTTGTCGGTGTGTGTGTGTGTGTGTCGGTGTGTGTGTGTGTGTGTTGTCGGTGTGTGTGTGTGTGTGTTGTCGGTGTGTGTGTGTGTGTTGTCGGTGTGTGTGTGTGTGTGTTGTCGGTGTGTGTGTGTGTGTGTCGTGTGTGTGTGTGTGTGTGTCGGTGTGTGTGTGTGTGTTGTCGGTGTGTGTGTGTGTGTGTTGTCGGTGTGTGTGTGTGTGTGTGTCGGTGTGTGTGTGTGTGTGTTGTCGGTGTGTGTGTGTGTGTGTTGTCGGTGTGTGTGTGTGTGTGTGTGTGTGTGTGTGTGTGTGTGTGTTGTCGGTGTGTGTGTGTGTGTGTCGTGTGTGTGTGTGTGTGTTGTCGGTGTGTGTGTGTGTGTTGTCGGTGTGTGTGTGTGTGTGTGTTGTCGGTGTGTGTGTGTGTGTTGTCGGTGTGTGTGTGTGTGTGTTGTCGGTGTGTGTGTGTGTGTGTGTCGGTGTGTGTGTGTGTGTGTTGTCGGTGTGTGTGTGTGTGTTGTCGGTGTGTGTGTGTGTGTTGTCGGTGTGTGTGTGTGTGTTGTCGGTGTGTGTGTGTGTGTGTGTCGGTGTGTGTGTGTGTGTTGTCGGTGTGTGTGTGTGTGTGTTGTCGGTGTGTGTGTGTGTGTGTTGTCGGTGTGTGTGTGTGTGTGTTGTCGGTGTGTGTGTGTGTGTGTGTGTGTGTGTGTGTGTGTGTGTCGGTGTGTGTGTGTGTGTTGTCGGTGTGTGTGTGTGTGTTGTCGGTGTGTGTGTGTGTGTTGTCGGTGTGTGTGTGTGTGTTGTCGGTGTGTGTGTGTGTGTGTTGTCGGTGTGTGTGTGTGTGTGTGTCGGTGTGTGTGTGTGTGTGTGTGTGTGTGTGTGTGTGTTGTCGGTGTGTGTGTGTGTTGTCGGTGTGTGTGTGTGTGTGTGTCGTGTGTGTGTGTGTGTGTGTGTTGTCGGTGTGTGTGTGTGTGTTGTCGGTGTGTGTGTGTGTGTGTGTGTGTGTGTGTGTGTGTGTGTGTTGTCGGTGTGTGTGTGTGTGTTGTCGGTGTGTGTGTGTGTGTGTTGTCGGTGTGTGTGTGTGTGTGTTGTCGGTGTGTGTGTGTGTGTTGTCGGTGTGTGTGTGTGTGTGTGTGTGTGTCGGTGTGTGTGTGTGTGTGTTGTCGGTGTGTGTGTGTGTGTTGTCGGTGTGTGTGTGTGTGTGTTGTCGGTGTGTGTGTGTGTGTGTGTGTGTGTGTGTGTGTGTGTGTGTGTGTGTGTTGTCGTGTGTGTGTGTGTGTGTTGTCGGTGTGTGTGTGTGTGTGTTGTCGGTGTGTGTGTGTGTGTGTTGTCGGTGTGTGTGTGTGTTGTCGGTGTGTGTGTGTGTGTGTTGTCGGTGTGTGTGTGTGTGTTGTCGGTGTGTGTGTGTGTGTGTGTGTGTGTGTGTGTGTTGTCGTGTGTGTGTGTGTGTGTGTCGTGTGTGTGTGTGTGTGTTGTCGGTGTGTGTGTGTGTGTTGTCGGTGTGTGTGTGTGGTGTCGGTGTGTGTGTGTTGTCGTGTGTGTGTGTGTGTGTGTTGTCGGTGTGTGTGTGTGTGTGTTGTCGGTGTGTGTGTGTGTGTGTTGTCGTGTGTGTGTGTGTGTGTGTTGTCGGTGTGTGTGTGTGTGTTGTCGGTGTGTGTGTGTGTGTGTTGTCGGTGTGTGTGTGTGTTGTCGTGTGTGTGTGTGTGTGTGTGGTGTGTGTGTGTGTTGTCGGTGTGTGTGTGTGTGTGTTGTCGGTGTGTGTGTGTGTGTTGTCGTGTGTGTGTGTGTGTGTCGTGTGTGTGTGTGTGTTGTCGGTGTGTGTGTGTGTGTTGTCGGTGTGTGTGTGTGTGTGTTGTCGGTGTGTGTGTGTGTGTTGTCGTGTGTGTGTGTGTGTGTTGTCGGTGTGTGTGTGTGTGTTGTCGGTGTGTGTGTGTGTGTGTTGTCGGTGTGTGTGTGTGTGTGTTGTCGGTGTGTGTGTGTGTGTTGTCGGTGTGTGTGTGTGTGTTGTCGGTGTGTGTGTGTGTGTGTGTCGGTGTGTGTGTGTGTGTGTGTGTCGTGTGTGTGTGTGTGTGTTGTCGGTGTGTGTGTGTGTGTGTTGTCGTGTGTGTGTGTGTGTGTTGTCGGTGTGTGTGTGTGTGTTGTCGTGTGTGTGTGTGTGTGTTGTCGGTGTGTGTGTGTGTGTGTGTGTGTGTGTGTGTCGGTGTGTGTGTGTGTTGTCGGTGTGTGTGTGTGTGTGTTGTCGGTGTGTGTGTGTGTGTTGTCGGTGTGTGTGTGTGTGTGTGTCGGTGTGTGTGTGTGTGTGTTGTCGGTGTGTGTGTGTGTGTTGTCGGTGTGTGTGTGTGTGTGTGTCGGTGTGTGTGTGTGTGTGTCGGTGTGGTGTGTGTGTGTTGTCGGTGTGTGTGTGTGTGTGTTGTCGGTGTGTGTGTGTGTGTGTTGTCGGTGTGTGTGTGTGTGTTGTCGGTGTGTGTGTGTGTGTGTTGTCGTGTGTGTGTGTGTGTTGTCGGTGTGTGTGTGTGTGTGTTGTCGGTGTGTGTGTGTGTGTGTTGTCGGTGTGTGTGTGTGTGTGTTGTCGGTGTGTGTGTGTGTGTTGTCGGTGTGTGTGTGTGTGTGTGTGTGTGTGTGTGTGTGTGTGTGTGTTGTCGGTGTGTGTGTGTGTGTTGTCGGTGTGTGTGTGTGTGTTGTCGGTGTGTGTGTGTGTGTTGTCGGTGTGTGTGTGTGTGTGTTGTCGGTGTGTGTGTGTGTGTGTTGTCGGTGTGTGTGTGTGTGTGTTGTCGGTGTGTGTGTGTGTGTGTGTGTGTGTGTGTGTGTGTCGGTGTGTGTGTGTGTGTTGTCGGTGTGTGTGTGTGTGTTGTCGGTGTGTGTGTGTGTGTGTGTCGTGTGTGTGTGTGTGTGTTGTCGGTGTGTGTGTGTGTGTGTTGTCGGTGTGTGTGTGTGTGTGTGTGTTGTCGGTGTGTGTGTGTGTGTGTTGTCGGTGTGTGTGTGTGTGTTGTCGGTGTGTGTGTGTGTGTGTTGTCGTGTGTGTGTGTGTGTGTGTTGTCGGTGTGTGTGTGTGTGTTGTCGGTGTGTGTGTGTGTGTGTGTGTGTGTGTGTGTGTGTTGTCGGTGTGTGTGTGTGTGTGTTGTCGGTGTGTGTGTGTGTGTTGTCGGTGTGTGTGTGTGTGTGTTGTCGGTGTGTGTGTGTGTGTTGTCGTGTGTGTGTGTGTGTGTTGTCGGTGTGTGTGTGTGTGTGTTGTCGGTGTGTGTGTGTGTGTTGTCGGTGTGTGTGTGTGTGTGTTGTCGGTGTGTGTGTGTGTGTGTGTCGGTGTGTGTGTGTGTGTTGTCGGTGTGTGTGTGTGTGTTGTCGTGTGTGTGTGTGTGTGTGTTGTCGGTGTGTGTGTGTGTGTGTGTGTGTGTGTGTGTGTGTGTGTGTTGTCGGTGTGTGTGTGTGTGTGTTGTCGGTGTGTGTGTGTGTGTTGTCGGTGTGTGTGTGTGTGTGTTGTCGGTGTGTGTGTGTGTGTGTTGTCGGTGTGTGTGTGTGTGTTGTCGGTGTGTGTGTGTGTGTGTTGTCGGTGTGTGTGTGTGTGTCGTGTGTGTGTGTGTGTGTGTCGTGTGTGTGTGTGTGTGTGTTGTCGGTGTGTGTGTGTGTGTGTTGTCGGTGTGTGTGTGTGTGTGTGTGTGTGTGTGTGTGTGTGTGTGTTGTCGGTGTGTGTGTGTGTGTGTTGTCGTGTGTGTGTGTGTGTGTTGTCGGTGTGTGTGTGTGTGTGTGTCGGTGTGTGTGTGTGTGTTGTCGGTGTGTGTGTGTGTGTGTGTCGGTGTGTGTGTGTGTGTTGTCGTGTGTGTGTGTGTGTTGTCGGTGTGTGTGTGTGTGTTGTCGGTGTGTGTGTGTGTGTGTTGTCGGTGTGTGTGTGTGTGTTGTCGGTGTGTGTGTGTGTGTGTTGTCGGTGTGTGTGTGTGTGTGTCGGTGTGTGTGTGTGTGTGTCGGTGTGTGTGTGTGTGTTGTCGGTGTGTGTGTGTGTGTGTGTCGGTGTGTGTGTGTGTGTGTTGTCGGTGTGTGTGTGTGTGTGTTGTCGTGTGTGTGTGTGTGTGTTGTCGGTGTGTGTGTGTGTGTTGTCGTGTGTGTGTGTGTGTGTGTTGTCGGTGTGTGTGTGTGTGTTGTCGGTGTGTGTGTGTGTGTGTTGTCGGTGTGTGTGTGTGTGTGTGTTGTCGGTGTGTGTGTGTGTGTGTTGTCGGTGTGTGTGTGTGTGTTGTCGGTGTGTGTGTGTGTGTGTGTGTCGTGTGTGTGTGTGTGTTGTCGGTGTGTGTGTGTGTGTGTTGTCGGTGTGTGTGTGTGTGTGTGTTGTCGTGTGTGTGTGTGTGTGTTGTCGTGTGTGTGTGTGTGTGTTGTCGGTGTGTGTGTGTGTGTGTTGTCGGTGTGTGTGTGTGTGTTGTCGGTGTGTGTGTGTGTGTTGTCGGTGTGTGTGTGTGTGTTGTCGGTGTGTGTGTGTGTGTGTGTGTCGGTGTGTGTGTGTGTGTGTTGTCGGTGTGTGTGTGTGTGTGTTGTCGGTGTGTGTGTGTGTGTGTCGTGTGTGGTGTGTGTGTGTGTGTGTGTGTGTGTGTGTGTGTGTGTGTTGTCGGTGTGTGTGTGTGTGTGTTGTCGGTGTGTGTGTGTGTGTGTGTCGTGTGTGTGTGTGTGTTGTCGGTGTGTGTGTGTGTGTGTTGTCGGTGTGTGTGTGTGTGTGTTGTCGGTGTGTGTGTGTGTGTTGTCGGTGTGTGTGTGTGTGTTGTCGGTGTGTGTGTGTGTTGTGGTGTGTGTGTGTGTTGTCGGTGTGTGTGTGTGTGTTGTCGGTGTGTGTGTGTGTGTGTTGTCGGTGTGTGTGTGTGTGTGTTGTCGGTGTGTGTGTGTGTGTGTTGTCGGTGTGTGTGTGTGTGTTGTCGGTGTGTGTGTGTGTGTGTGTCGGTGTGTGTGTGTGTGTGTTGTCGTGTGTGTGTGTGTGTTGTCGGTGTGTGTGTGTGTGTGTGTGTGTGTGTGTGTGTGTTGTCGGTGTGTGTGTGTGTGTTGTCGGTGTGTGTGTGTGTGTGTTGTCGGTGTGTGTGTGTGTGTGTGTCGTGTGTGTGTGTGTGTGTGTTGTCGGTGTGTGTGTGTGTGTGTTGTCGGTGTGTGTGTGTGTGTGTTGTCGGTGTGTGTGTGTGTGTGTGTCGTGTGTGTGTGTGTGTGTTGTCGGTGTGTGTGTGTGTGTTGTCGGTGTGTGTGTGTGTGTTGTCGGTGTGTGTGTGTGTGTTGTCGGTGTGTGTGTGTGTGTGTTGTCGTGTGTGTGTGTGTGTGTTGTCGGTGTGTGTGTGTGTGTGTGTGTGTGTGTGTGTTGTCGTGTGTGTGTGTGTGTTGTCGGTGTGTGTGTGTGTGTGTTGTCGGTGTGTGTGTGTGTGTGTGTGTGTGTGTGTGTGTGTGTGTGTGTGTGTGTTGTCGGTGTGTGTGTGTGTGTGTTGTCGGTGTGTGTGTGTGTGTGTGTCGGTGTGTGTGTGTGTGTGTTGTCGGTGTGTGTGTGTGTGTTGTCGGTGTGTGTGTGTGTGTGTTGTCGGTGTGTGTGTGTGTGTGTGTGTGTGTGTGTGTGTGTGTGTGTGTGTGTGTGTGTGTGTGTGTTGTCGGTGTGTGTGTGTGTGTTGTCGGTGTGTGTGTGTGTGTGTTGTCGGTGTGTGTGTGTGTGTTGTCGGTGTGTGTGTGTGTTGTCGGTGTGTGTGTGTGTGTGTTGTCGGTGTGTGTGTGTGTGTTGTCGGTGTGTGTGTGTGTGTGTTGTCGTGTGTGTGTGTGTGTGTTGTCGGTGTGTGTGTGTGTGTGTTGTCGGTGTGTGTGTGTGTGTTGTCGGTGTGTGTGTGTGTGTGTTGTCGGTGTGTGTGTGTGTGTGTTGTCGGTGTGTGTGTGTGTGTGTGTGTGTGTGTGTGTGTGTGTGTTGTCGGTGTGTGTGTGTGTGTTGTCGGTGTGTGTGTGTGTGTGTGTGTGTGTGTGTGTGTGTGTGTCGGTGTGTGTGTGTGTTGTCGGTGTGTGTGTGTGTGTTGTCGGTGTGTGTGTGTGTGTGTTGTCGGTGTGTGTGTGTGTGTGTGTGTGTGTGTGTGTGTGTGTGTTGTCGGTGTGTGTGTGTGTGTTGTCGGTGTGTGTGTGTGTGTGTTGTCGGTGTGTGTGTGTGTGTGTGTGTGTGTGTGTGTGTGTTGTCGGTGTGTGTGTGTGTGTGTGTGTGTGTGTCGGTGTGTGTGTGTTGTCGGTGTGTGTGTGTGTGTGTTGTCGGTGTGTGTGTGTGTGTGTTGTCGTGTGTGTGTGTGTGTGTTGTCGGTGTGTGTGTGTGTGTTGTCGGTGTGTGTGTGTGTGTGTTGTCGGTGTGTGTGTGTGTGTGTGTGTGTCGTGTGTGTGTGTGTGTTGTCGGTGTGTGTGTGTGTGTGTTGTCGGTGTGTGTGTGTGTGTTGTCGGTGTGTGTGTGTGTGTGTGTGTTGTCGGTGTGTGTGTGTGTGTTGTCGGTGTGTGTGTGTGTGTGTTGTCGTGTGTGTGTGTGTGTGTTGTCGGTGTGTGTGTGTGTGTTGTCGGTGTGTGTGTGTGTGTGTTGTCGGTGTGTGTGTGTGTGTGTTGTCGGTGTGTGTGTGTGTGTTGTCGGTGTGTGTGTGTGTGTGTTGTCGGTGTGTGTGTGTGTGTTGTCGGTGTGTGTGTGTGTGTTGTCGGTGTGTGTGTGTGTGTGTCGGTGTGTGTGTGTGTGTGTGTGTGTGTGTGTGTGTTGTCGGTGTGTGTGTGTGTGTTGTCGGTGTGTGTGTGTGTGTGTTGTCGGTGTGTGTGTGTGTGTGTTGTCGGTGTGTGTGTGTGTGTTGTCGGTGTGTGTGTGTGTGTTGTCGGTGTGTGTGTGTGTGTGTTGTCGGTGTGTGTGTGTGTGTGTGTGTGTGTGTGTGTGTGTGTGTGTGTGTGTGTCGGTGTGTGTGTGTGTGTGTTGTCGGTGTGTGTGTGTGTGTTGTCGGTGTGTGTGTGTGTGTGTTGTCGGTGTGTGTGTGTGTGTGTGTCGGTGTGTGTGTGTGTGTGTTGTCGGTGTGTGTGTGTGTGTGTGTCGTGTGTGTGTGTGTGTGTGTGTTGTCGGTGTGTGTGTGTGTTGTCGGTGTGTGTGTGTGTGTTGTCGGTGTGTGTGTGTGTGTTGTCGGTGTGTGTGTGTGTGTTGTCGGTGTGTGTGTGTGTGTGTGTCGTGTGTGTGTGTGTGTGTTGTCGGTGTGTGTGTGTGTGTTGTCGGTGTGTGTGTGTGTGTTGTCGGTGTGTGTGTGTGTGTGTTGTCGGTGTGTGTGTGTGTGTGTGTGTGTGTGTGTGTGTGTGTGTGTGTTGTCGGTGTGTGTGTGTGTGTTGTCGGTGTGTGTGTGTGTGTGTGTCGGTGTGTGTGTGTGTGTGTTGTCGGTGTGTGTGTGTGTGTTGTCGGTGTGTGTGTGTGTGTGTGTGTGTGTGTGTGTGTGTGTGTTGTCGGTGTGTGTGTGTGTGTGTGTCGGTGTGTGTGTGTGTGTGTTGTCGGTGTGTGTGTGTGTGTGTGTGTGTGTGTGTGTGTGTGTGTGTGTGTGTGTGTGTGTGTGTGTGTTGTCGGTGTGTGTGTGTGTGTGTTGTCGGTGTGTGTGTGTGTGTGTTGTCGGTGTGTGTGTGTGTGTTGTCGGTGTGTGTGTGTGTGTGTTGTCGGTGTGTGTGTGTGTGTGTGTGTGTGTGTGTGTGTGTGTGTGTGTGTGTTGTCGGTGTGTGTGTGTGTGTGTGTGTCGTGTGTGTGTGTGTGTTGTCGGTGTGTGTGTGTGTTGTCGGTGTGTGTGTGTGTGTGTGTGTCGTGTGTGTGTGTGTGTGTGTTGTCGGTGTGTGTGTGTGTGTGTTGTCGGTGTGTGTGTGTGTGTGTTGTCGGTGTGTGTGTGTGTGTGTCGTGTGTGTGTGTGTGTGTGTTGTCGGTGTGTGTGTGTGTGTGTGTCGGTGTGTGTGTGTGTGTGTTGTCGGTGTGTGTGTGTGTGTTGTCGTGTGTGTGTGTGTGTGTTGTCGGTGTGTGTGTGTGTGTGTTGTCGGTGTGTGTGTGTGTGTGTGTCGGTGTGTGTGTGTGTTGTCGGTGTGTGTGTGTGTGTGTGTTGTCGTGTGTGTGTGTGTGTGTGTGTTGTCGGTGTGTGTGTGTGTGTTGTCGGTGTGTGTGTGTGTGTTGTCGGTGTGTGTGTGTGTGTTGTCGGTGTGTGTGTGTGTGTGTTGTCGGTGTGTGTGTGTGTGTGTTGTCGGTGTGTGTGTGTGTGTTGTCGGTGTGTGTGTGTGTGTGTGTGTGTGTGTGTGTGTTGTCGGTGTGTGTGTGTGTGTTGTCGGTGTGTGTGTGTGTGTGTGTCGGTGTGTGTGTGTGTGTGTTGTCGGTGTGTGTGTGTGTGTGTTGTCGGTGTGTGTGTGTGTGTGTTGTCGGTGTGTGTGTGTGTGTTGTCGGTGTGTGTGTGTGTGTGTGTGTGTGTGTGTGTGTGTGTTGTCGGTGTGTGTGTGTGTGTTGTCGGTGTGTGTGTGTGTGTGTGTTGTCGGTGTGTGTGTGTGTGTTGTCGGTGTGTGTGTGTGTGTGTTGTCGGTGTGTGTGTGTGTGTGTTGTCGGTGTGTGTGTGTGTGTTGTCGGTGTGTGTGTGTGTGTTGTCGGTGTGTGTGTGTGTGTGTGTGTGTGTGTTGTCGGTGTGTGTGTGTGTGTGTGTCGGTGTGTGTGTGTGTGTGTTGTCGGTGTGTGTGTGTGTGTGTTGTCGGTGTGTGTGTGTGTGTGTGTGTCGGTGTGTGTGTGTGTGTTGTCGTGTGTGTGTGTGTGTGTGTTGTCGGTGTGTGTGTGTGTTGTCGGTGTGTGTGTGTGTGTTGTCGTGTGTGTGTGTGTGTGTTGTCGGTGTGTGTGTGTGTGTGTTGTCGGTGTGTGTGTGTGTGTGTTGTCGGTGTGTGTGTGTGTGTGTGTCGGTGTGTGTGTGTGTGTGTTGTCGTGTGTGTGTGTGTGTGTTGTCGGTGTGTGTGTGTGTGTGTTGTCGGTGTGTGTGTGTGTGTGTGTTGTCGTGTGTGTGTGTGTGTGTTGTCGGTGTGTGTGTGTGTGTTGTCGTGTGTGTGTGTGTGTGTTGTCGGTGTGTGTGTGTGTTGTCGGTGTGTGTGTGTGTGTGTTGTCGGTGTGTGTGTGTGTGTGTGTGTGTGTGTTGTCGTGTGTGTGTGTGTGTGTGTTGTCGGTGTGTGTGTGTGTGTGTGTCGGTGTGTGTGTGTGTGTGTGTGTGTCGGTGTGTGTGTGTGTGTGTTGTCGGTGTGTGTGTGTGTGTTGTCGGTGTGTGTGTGTGTGTGTTGTCGGTGTGTGTGTGTGTGTGTCGGTGTGTGTGTGTGTGTGTCGTGTGTGTGTGTGTGTGTGTGTTGTCGGTGTGTGTGTGTGTGTGTGGTGTGTGTGTGTGTGTGTTGTCGGTGTGTGTGTGTGTGTTGTCGGTGTGTGTGTGTGTGTGTTGTCGGTGTGTGTGTGTGTGTTGTCGGTGTGTGTGTGTGTGTTGTCGGTGTGTGTGTGTGTGTTGTCGGTGTGTGTGTGTGTGTGTGTGTGTGTGTGTCGTGTGTGTGTGTGTGTTGTCGGTGTGTGTGTGTGTGTGTTGTCGGTGTGTGTGTGTGTGTTGTCGGTGTGTGTGTGTGTGTTGTCGGTGTGTGTGTGTGTGTGTGTGTCGGTGTGTGTGTGTGTGTGTGTGTGTGTGTGTGTGTGTGTGTGTGTGTGTGTGTTGTCGGTGTGTGTGTGTGTGTGTGTGTGTGTGTGTGTGTGTGTGTTGTCGTGTGTGTGTGTGTGTGTTGTCGGTGTGTGTGTGTGTGTGTTGTCGGTGTGTGTGTGTGTGTGTGTCGTGTGTGTGTGTGTGTGTTGTCGGTGTGTGTGTGTGTGTTGTCGGTGTGTGTGTGTGTGTGTGTGTCGGTGTGTGTGTGTGTGTGTTGTCGGTGTGTGTGTGTGTGTGTTGTCGTGTGTGTGTGTGTGTGTTGTCGGTGTGTGTGTGTGTGTGTTGTCGGTGTGTGTGTGTGTGTTGTCGGTGTGTGTGTGTGTGTTGTCGGTGTGTGTGTGTGTGTGTGTGTGTGTGTGTGTGTGTGTGTGTGTGTTGTCGGTGTGTGTGTGTGTGTGTTGTCGGTGTGTGTGTGTGTGTGTGTCGTGTGTGTGTGTGTGTGTTGTCGGTGTGTGTGTGTGTGTGTGTGTGTGTGTGTGTGTGTGTGTTGTCGGTGTGTGTGTGTGTGTGTTGTCGGTGTGTGTGTGTGTGTTGTCGGTGTGTGTGTGTGTGTGTGTGTGTGTGTGTGTGTTGTCGGTGTGTGTGTGTGTGTTGTCGGTGTGTGTGTGTGTGTGTGTCGTGTGTGTGTGTGTGTGTTGTCGGTGTGTGTGTGTGTGTTGTCGGTGTGTGTGTGTGTGTGTTGTCGGTGTGTGTGTGTGTGTTGTCGGTGTGTGTGTGTGTGTGTTGTCGTGTGTGTGTGTGTGTGTGTGTGTGTGTTGTCGGTGTGTGTGTGTGTGTGTTGTCGGTGTGTGTGTGTGTGTGTGTGTGTGTGTGTGTGTGTTGTCGGTGTGTGTGTGTGTGTGTTGTCGGTGTGTGTGTGTGTGTTGTCGGTGTGTGTGTGTGTGTGTGTCGGTGTGTGTGTGTGTGTTGTCGGTGTGTGTGTGTGTGTGTGTTGTCGTGTGTGTGTGTGTGTGTTGTCGGTGTGTGTGTGTGTGTGTGTGTGTGTGTGTGTGTGTGTTGTCGGTGTGTGTGTGTGTGTGTGTGTGTGTGTGTGTGTGTGTGTGTTGTCGGTGTGTGTGTGTGTGTGTGTTGTCGGTGTGTGTGTGTGTGTTGTCGGTGTGTGTGTGTGTGTGTCGTGTGTGTGTGTGTGTGTGTTGTCGGTGTGTGTGTGTGTGTTGTCGGTGTGTGTGTGTGTGTGTTGTCGGTGTGTGTGTGTGTGTTGTCGGTGTGTGTGTGTGTGTTGTCGGTGTGTGTGTGTGTGTTGTCGGTGTGTGTGTGTGTGTGTTGTCGGTGTGTGTGTGTGTGTGTTGTCGTGTGTGTGTGTGTGTGTTGTCGGTGTGTGTGTGTGTGTTGTCGGTGTGTGTGTGTGTGTGTGTCGGTGTGTGTGTGTGTGTGTTGTCGGTGTGTGTGTGTGTGTTGTCGGTGTGTGTGTGTGTGTGTTGTCGGTGTGTGTGTGTGTGTGTTGTCGTGTGTGTGTGTGTGTGTGTTGTCGGTGTGTGTGTGTGTGTTGTCGGTGTGTGTGTGTGTGTTGTCGTGTGTGTGTGTGTGTGTTGTCGGTGTGTGTGTGTGTGTGTGTGTGTCGGTGTGTGTGTGTGTGTGTCGTGTGTGTGTGTGTGTGTGTGTTGTCGGTGTGTGTGTGTGTTGTCGGTGTGTGTGTGTGTGTGTGTGTCGTGTGTGTGTGTGTGTGTGTTGTCGGTGTGTGTGTGTGTGTGTTGTCGGTGTGTGTGTGTGTGTGTTGTCGGTGTGTGTGTGTGTGTGTGTGTGTGTGTGTGTGTGTGTTGTCGGTGTGTGTGTGTGTGTTGTCGGTGTGTGTGTGTGTGTGTTGTCGTGTGTGTGTGTGTGTGTTGTCGGTGTGTGTGTGTGTGTGTTGTCGGTGTGTGTGTGTGTGTGTGTTGTCGGTGTGTGTGTGTGTGTTGTCGGTGTGTGTGTGTGTGTGTTGTCGGTGTGTGTGTGTGTGTGTCGTGTGTGTGTGTGTGTTGTCGGTGTGTGTGTGTGTGTGTGTGTGTGTGTGTGTGTGTGTGTGTGTGTGTGTGTGTCGTGTGTGTGTGTGTTGTCGGTGTGTGTGTGTGTGTGTGTTGTCGGTGTGTGTGTGTGTGTGTTGTCGGTGTGTGTGTGTGTGTGTGTTGTCGGTGTGTGTGTGTGTGTTGTCGGTGTGTGTGTGTGTGTGTTGTCGGTGTGTGTGTGTGTGTTGTCGGTGTGTGTGTGTGTGTGTGTTGTCGGTGTGTGTGTGTGTGTTGTCGGTGTGTGTGTGTGTGTTGTCGGTGTGTGTGTGTGTGTGTGTGTTGTCGGTGTGTGTGTGTGTGTGTGTGTGTGTGTGTGTGTGTTGTCGGTGTGTGTGTGTGTGTGTGTCGGTGTGTGTGTGTGTGTGTTGTCGGTGTGTGTGTGTGTGTGTTGTCGGTGTGTGTGTGTGTGTGTTGTCGGTGTGTGTGTGTGTGTGTCGGTGTGTGTGTGTGTGTGTTGTCGGTGTGTGTGTGTGTGTGTCGGTGTGTGTGTGTGTGTGTGTGTTGTCGGTGTGTGTGTGTGTGTTGTCGGTGTGTGTGTGTGTGTGTTGTCGGTGTGTGTGTGTGTGTTGTCGGTGTGTGTGTGTGTGTGTTGTCGGTGTGTGTGTGTGTGTGTGTTGTCGTGTGTGTGTGTGTGTTGTCGTGTGTGTGTGTGTGTGTGTTGTCGGTGTGTGTGTGTGTGTTGTCGGTGTGTGTGTGTGTGTGTGTGTCGGTGTGTGTGTGTGTGTGTTGTCGGTGTGTGTGTGTGTGTGTGGTGTGTGTGTGTGTGTTGTCGGTGTGTGTGTGTGTGTTGTCGGTGTGTGTGTGTGTGTGTTGTCGGTGTGTGTGTGTGTGTGTTGTCGGTGTGTGTGTGTGTGTGTTGTCGGTGTGTGTGTGTGTGTGTGTGTCGTGTGTGTGTGTGTGTGTGTGTGTGTGTGTGTGTGTGTGTGTTGTCGGTGTGTGTGTGTGTGTGTTGTCGGTGTGTGTGTGTGTGTTGTCGGTGTGTGTGTGTGTGTTGTCGGTGTGTGTGTGTGTGTGTTGTCGTGTGTGTGTGTGTGTGTTGTCGGTGTGTGTGTGTGTGTGTGTGTGTGTGTGTGTGTGTGTGTTGTCGGTGTGTGTGTGTGTGTGTGTGTGTGTGTGTGTGTGTGTGTGTGTGTGTGTTGTCGGTGTGTGTGTGTGTGTGTGTGTCGTGTGTGTGTGTGTGTGTGTGTTGTCGGTGTGTGTGTGTGTGTGTTGTCGGTGTGTGTGTGTGTGTGTGTGTCGTGTGTGTGTGTGTGTGTTGTCGGTGTGTGTGTGTGTGTGTTGTCGGTGTGTGTGTGTGTGTGTTGTCGGTGTGTGTGTGTGTGTGTTGTCGGTGTGTGTGTGTGTGTGTTGTCGGTGTGTGTGTGTGTGTTGTCGGTGTGTGTGTGTGTGTTGTCGGTGTGTGTGTGTGTGTGTGTCGTGTGTGTGTGTGTGTGTGTGTGTGTTGTCGGTGTGTGTGTGTGTGTGTTGTCGGTGTGTGTGTGTGTGTGTTGTCGGTGTGTGTGTGTGTGTGTTGTCGGTGTGTGTGTGTGTGTTGTCGGTGTGTGTGTGTGTGTGTGTCGGTGTGTGTGTGTGTGTTGTCGGTGTGTGTGTGTGTGTTGTCGGTGTGTGTGTGTGTGTGTGTGTGTGTGTGTGTGTGTGTGTGTGTGTTGTCGGTGTGTGTGTGTGTGTGTTGTCGGTGTGTGTGTGTGTGTTGTCGGTGTGTGTGTGTGTGTGTGTGTTGTCGGTGTGTGTGTGTGTGTGTTGTCGGTGTGTGTGTGTGTGTGTTGTCGGTGTGTGTGTGTGTGTGTTGTCGGTGTGTGTGTGTGTTGTCGGTGTGTGTGTGTGTGTTGTCGGTGTGTGTGTGTGTGTGTGTGTGTGTGTGTGTGTGTGTGTTGTCGGTGTGTGTGTGTGTGTGTGTGTGTGTGTGTGTGTGTGTGTGTGTGTGTGTGTGTGTGTGTTGTCGGTGTGTGTGTGTGTGTGTTGTCGGTGTGTGTGTGTGTGTGTTGTCGGTGTGTGTGTGTGTGTTGTCGTGTGTGTGTGTGTGTTGTCGGTGTGTGTGTGTGTGTGTTGTCGGTGTGTGTGTGTGTGTGTGTGTCGGTGTGTGTGTGTGTGTGTGTGTGTGTGTGTGTGTTGTCGGTGTGTGTGTGTGTGTGTTGTCGGTGTGTGTGTGTGTGTGTGTTGTCGGTGTGTGTGTGTGTGTTGTCGGTGTGTGTGTGTGTGTGTTGTCGGTGTGTGTGTGTGTGTTGTCGGTGTGTGTGTGTGTGTGTGTCGGTGTGTGTGTGTGTGTTGTCGGTGTGTGTGTGTGTGTGTGTGTGTGTGTGTGTGTGTGTTGTCGGTGTGTGTGTGTGTGTGTTGTCGGTGTGTGTGTGTGTGTGTTGTCGGTGTGTGTGTGTGTGTTGTCGGTGTGTGTGTGTGTGTGTTGTCGGTGTGTGTGTGTGTGTTGTCGTGTGTGTGTGTGTGTGTGTTGTCGGTGTGTGTGTGTGTGTGTGTGTGTGTGTGTGTGTGTGTGTTGTCGGTGTGTGTGTGTGTGTTGTCGGTGTGTGTGTGTGTGTGTTGTCGGTGTGTGTGTGTGTGTGTGTGTCGGTGTGTGTGTGTGTGTTGTCGGTGTGTGTGTGTGTGTTGTCGTGTGTGTGTGTGTGTGTTGTCGGTGTGTGTGTGTGTGTTGTCGGTGTGTGTGTGTGTGTGTTGTCGGTGTGTGTGTGTGTGTGTTGTCGGTGTGTGTGTGTGTGTGTTGTCGTGTGTGTGTGTGTGTGTGTTGTCGGTGTGTGTGTGTGTGTTGTCGGTGTGTGTGTGTGTGTGTTGTCGGTGTGTGTGTGTGTGTGTTGTCGGTGTGTGTGTGTGTGTTGTCGGTGTGTGTGTGTGTGTTGTCGGTGTGTGTGTGTGTGTGTGTGTCGTGTGTGTGTGTGTGTGTGTGTGTGTGTCGGTGTGTGTGTGTGTGTGTTGTCGGTGTGTGTGTGTGTGTGTGTGTGTCGGTGTGTGTGTGTGTGTGTGTGTGTGTGTGTGTGTGTTGTCGGTGTGTGTGTGTGTGTTGTCGGTGTGTGTGTGTGTGTGTTGTCGGTGTGTGTGTGTGTGTTGTCGGTGTGTGTGTGTGTGTGTGTGTCGGTGTGTGTGTGTGTGTGTTGTCGTGTGTGTGTGTGTGTGTTGTCGGTGTGTGTGTGTGTGTTGTCGGTGTGTGTGTGTGTGTGTGTGTGTGTGTGTGTTGTCGGTGTGTGTGTGTGTGTGTTGTCGGTGTGTGTGTGTGTGTGTGTCGGTGTGTGTGTGTGTGTGTGTTGTCGGTGTGTGTGTGTGTGTGTGTGTGTGTGTGTGTGTGTGTGTGTTGTCGTGTGTGTGTGTGTGTGTTGTCGGTGTGTGTGTGTGTGTTGTCGGTGTGTGTGTGTGTGTGTTGTCGGTGTGTGTGTGTGTGTGTGGTGTGTGTGTGTGTGTGTGTGTCGTGTGTGTGTGTGTGTGTTGTCGGTGTGTGTGTGTGTGTGTTGTCGGTGTGTGTGTGTGTGTTGTCGGTGTGTGTGTGTGTGTTGTCGGTGTGTGTGTGTGTGTGTTGTCGGTGTGTGTGTGTGTGTTGTCGGTGTGTGTGTGTGTGTGTTGTCGGTGTGTGTGTGTGTGTGTGTGTCGTGTGTGTGTGTGTGTGTGTGTGTGTGTGTGTGTGTGTGTGTGTGTGTGTGTGTGTTGTCGTGTGTGTGTGTGTGTTGTCGGTGTGTGTGTGTGTGTGTGTGTGTGTGTTGTCGGTGTGTGTGTGTGTGTTGTCGGTGTGTGTGTGTGTGTGTGTTGTCGGTGTGTGTGTGTGTGTTGTCGGTGTGTGTGTGTGTGTTGTCGGTGTGTGTGTGTGTGTGTTGTCGGTGTGTGTGTGTGTGTTGTCGGTGTGTGTGTGTGTGTGTTGTCGGTGTGTGTGTGTGTGTTGTCGGTGTGTGTGTGTGTGTGTTGTCGGTGTGTGTGTGTGTGTGTTGTCGGTGTGTGTGTGTGTGTGTCGTGTGTGTGTGTGTGTGTCGTGTGTGTGTGTGTGTGTTGTCGGTGTGTGTGTGTGTGTGTTGTCGTGTGTGTGTGTGTGTTGTCGGTGTGTGTGTGTGTGTGTTGTCGGTGTGTGTGTGTGTGTGTTGTCGGTGTGTGTGTGTGTGTGTGTCGGTGTGTGTGTGTGTGTGTGTGTGTGTGTGTCGTGTGTGTGTGTGTGTGTTGTCGGTGTGTGTGTGTGTGTGTTGTCGGTGTGTGTGTGTGTGTTGTCGTGTGTGTGTGTGTGTGTTGTCGGTGTGTGTGTGTGTGTGTTGTCGGTGTGTGTGTGTGTGTGTGTGTTGTCGTGTGTGTGTGTGTTGTCGGTGTGTGTGTGTGTGTGTGTGTGTGTGTGTGTGTCGGTGTGTGTGTGTGTGTTGTCGGTGTGTGTGTGTGTGTGTTGTCGGTGTGTGTGTGTGTGTGTGTGTCGGTGTGTGTGTGTGTGTGTTGTCGGTGTGTGTGTGTGTGTTGTCGGTGTGTGTGTGTGTGTGTTGTCGGTGTGTGTGTGTGTGTTGTCGGTGTGTGTGTGTGTGTGTGTTGTCGGTGTGTGTGTGTGTG
This sequence comes from Salmo salar, assembly GCF_965601325.2. Taxonomy (NCBI): domain Eukaryota; kingdom Metazoa; phylum Chordata; class Actinopteri; order Salmoniformes; family Salmonidae; genus Salmo; species Salmo salar. The sequence continues at coordinate 21,900 of NW_027675774.1, forward strand.
TGTTGTCGGTGTGTGTGTGTGTGTGTCGGTGTGTGTGTGTGTGTTGTCGGTGTGTGTGTGTGTGTGTTGTCGGTGTGTGTGTGTGTGTGTTGTCGGTGTGTGTGTGTGTGTTGTCGGTGTGTGTGTGTGTGTGTTGTCGGTGTGTGTGTGTGTGTTGTCGGTGTGTGTGTGTGTGTTGTCGTGTGTGTGTGTGTGTGTTGTCGGTGTGTGTGTGTGTGTGTGTGTCGTGTGTGTGTGTGTGTGTGTTGTCGGTGTGTGTGTGTGTGTGTTGTCGGTGTGTGTGTGTGTGTGTGTGTGTGTGTGTGTGTGTGTGTGTGTGTTGTCGGTGTGTGTGTGTGTGTTGTCGTGTGTGTGTGTGTGTGTGTGTGTGTGTGTGTGTTGTCGTGTGTGTGTGTGTGTGTGTTGTCGGTGTGTGTGTGTGTGTTGTCGTGTGTGTGTGTGTGTGTTGTCGGTGTGTGTGTGTGTGTGTGTGTCGGTGTGTGTGTGTGTGTGTGTCGTGTGTGTGTGTGTGTGTTGTCGGTGTGTGTGTGTGTGTTGTCGGTGTGTGTGTGTGTGTTGTCGTGTGTGTGTGTGTGTGTTGTCGGTGTGTGTGTGTGTGTGTTGTCGGTGTGTGTGTGTGTGTGTTGTCGGTGTGTGTGTGTGTGTGTTGTCGGTGTGTGTGTGTGTGTGTTGTCGTGTGTGTGTGTGTTGTCGGTGTGTGTGTGTGTGTTGTCGGTGTGTGTGTGTGTGTGTTGTCGGTGTGTGTGTGTGTGTGTGTGGTGTGTGTGTGTGTGTGTGTGTGTGTGTGTGTGTGTGTGTGTGTGTTGTCGGTGTGTGTGTGTGTGTTGTCGTGTGTGTGTGTGTGTGTTGTCGGTGTGTGTGTGTGTGTTGTCGGTGTGTGTGTGTGTGTGTTGTCGGTGTGTGTGTGTGTGTGTGTGTCGGTGTGTGTGTGTGTGTGTTGTCGGTGTGTGTGTGTGTGTGTTGTCGGTGTGTGTGTGTGTGTTGTCGGTGTGTGTGTGTGTGTGTGTGTGTCGGTGTGTGTGTGTGTGTTGTCGGTGTGTGTGTGTGTGTGTGTGTGTGTGTGTGTGTGTGTGTGTGTGTGTTGTCGGTGTGTGTGTGTGTGTGTGTCGGTGTGTGTGTGTGTGTTGTCGTGTGTGTGTGTGTGTGTTGTCGGTGTGTGTGTGTGTGTGTTGTCGGTGTGTGTGTGTGTGTTGTCGGTGTGTGTGTGTGTGTGTTGTCGGTGTGTGTGTGTGTGTTGTCGGTGTGTGTGTGTGTGTGTGTGTGTGTGTGTGTCGGTGTGTGTGTGTGTGTGTTGTCGTGTGTGTGTGTGTGTGTTGTCGGTGTGTGTGTGTGTGTGTTGTCGGTGTGTGTGTGTGTGTGTTGTCGGTGTGTGTGTGTGTGTGTTGTCGGTGTGTGTGTGTGTGTGTGTGTCGTGTGTGTGTGTGTGTGTTGTCGTGTGTGTGTGTGTGTGTTGTCGGTGTGTGTGTGTGTGTTGTCGGTGTGTGTGTGTGTGTGTTGTCGGTGTGTGTGTGTGTGTGTGTTGTCGGTGTGTGTGTGTGTGTGTGTCGTGTGTGTGTGTGTGTGTGTTGTCGGTGTGTGTGTGTGTGTGTTGTCGTGTGTGTGTGTGTGTGTGTGTTGTCGGTGTGTGTGTGTTGTCGGTGTGTGTGTGTGTGTGTGTGGTGTGTGTGTGTGTGTGTTGTCGGTGTGTGTGTGTGTGTCGGTGTGTGTGTGTGTGTTGTCGGTGTGTGTGTGTGTGTGTTGTCGGTGTGTGTGTGTGTGTGTTGTCGGTGTGTGTGTGTGTGTTGTCGGTGTGTGTGTGTGTGTGTGTTGTCGGTGTGTGTGTGTGTGTGTTGTCGGTGTGTGTGTGTGTGTTGTCGGTGTGTGTGTGTGTGTGTTGTCGGTGTGTGTGTGTGTGTGTGTGTGTGTGTGTGTGTGTGTGTGTTGTCGGTGTGTGTGTGTGTGTTGTCGGTGTGTGTGTGTGTGTGTCGGTGTGTGTGTGTGTGTGTTGTCGGTGTGTGTGTGTGTGTGTGTGTGTGTGTGTGTGTGTGTGTTGTCGGTGTGTGTGTGTGTGTTGTCGGTGTGTGTGTGTGTGTGTTGTCGGTGTGTGTGTGTGTGTTGTCGGTGTGTGTGTGTGTGTGTTGTCGGTGTGTGTGTGTGTGTGTTGTCGGTGTGTGTGTGTGTGTGTGGTGTGTGTGTGTGTGTTGTCGGTGTGTGTGTGTGTGTTGTCGGTGTGTGTGTGTGTGTGTTGTCGGTGTGTGTGTGTGTGTTGTCGGTGTGTGTGTGTGTGTGTGTGTGTGTGTGTGTGTGTGTGTGTGTGTGTGTGTGTGTGTGTGTGTGTGTGTGTTGTCGGTGTGTGTGTGTGTGTTGTCGGTGTGTGTGTGTGTGTTGTCGGTGTGTGTGTGTGTGTTGTCGGTGTGTGTGTGTGTGTGTGTTGTCGTGTGTGTGTGTGTGTGTTGTCGGTGTGTGTGTGTGTGTGTGTGTGTGTTGTCGGTGTGTGTGTGTGTGTGTGTGTGTGTGTGTGTGTGTGTGTGTGTGTGTGTGTGTGTGTGTGTGTTGTCGTGTGTGTGTGTGTGTGTGTTGTCGGTGTGTGTGTGTGTGTGTTGTCGGTGTGTGTGTGTGTGTGTTGTCGGTGTGTGTGTGTGTGTTGTCGGTGTGTGTGTGTGTGTGTTGTCGGTGTGTGTGTGTGTGTGTTGTCGTGTGTGTGTGTGTGTGTTGTCGGTGTGTGTGTGTGTGTGTTGTCGGTGTGTGTGTGTGTGTGTCGTGTGTGTGTGTGTGTGTGTTGTCGGTGTGTGTGTGTGTGTGTTGTCGGTGTGTGTGTGTGTGTGTTGTCGGTGTGTGTGTGTGTGTGTGTGTGTGTGTGTGTGTGTGTGTGTGTGTGTGTTGTCGTGTGTGTGTGTGTGTGTTGTCGGTGTGTGTGTGTGTGTGTGTCGGTGTGTGTGTGTGTGTGTTGTCGGTGTGTGTGTGTGTGTTGTCGGTGTGTGTGTGTGTGTGTTGTCGGTGTGTGTGTGTGTGTTGTCGGTGTGTGTGTGTGTGTGTTGTCGGTGTGTGTGTGTGTGTGTGTGTGTGTCGTGTGTGTGTGTGTGTGTTGTCGGTGTGTGTGTGTGTGTGTGTGTGTGTGTGTGTGTGTGTGTTGTCGGTGTGTGTGTGTGTGTTGTCGTGTGTGTGTGTGTGTGTTGTCGGTGTGTGTGTGTGTGTGTGTCGTGTGTGTGTGTGTGTGTGTTGTCGGTGTGTGTGTGTGTGTGTTGTCGGTGTGTGTGTGTGTTGTCGGTGTGTGTGTGTGTGTGTGTGTTGTCGGTGTGTGTGTGTGTGTTGTCGGTGTGTGTGTGTGTGTGTTGTCGTGTGTGTGTGTGTGTGTGTTGTCGGTGTGTGTGTGTGTGTTGTCGGTGTGTGTGTGTGTGTGTTGTCGGTGTGTGTGTGTGTGTGTGTCGGTGTGTGTGTGTGTGTGTTGTCGGTGTGTGTGTGTGTGTGTTGTCGGTGTGTGTGTGTGTGTGTGTTGTCGGTGTGTGTGTGTGTGTTGTCGGTGTGTGTGTGTGTTGTCGTGTGTGTGTGTGTGTGTGTTGTCGGTGTGTGTGTGTGTGTGTTGTCGGTGTGTGTGTGTGTGTGTTGTCGGTGTGTGTGTGTGTGTGTGTTGTCGTGTGTGTGTGTGTGTTGTCGGTGTGTGTGTGTGTGTGTTGTCGGTGTGTGTGTGTGTTGTCGGTGTGTGTGTGTGTGTGTGTTGTCGTGTGTGTGTGTGTGTGTTGTCGGTGTGTGTGTGTGTGTGTTGTCGGTGTGTGTGTGTGTGTGTTGTCGGTGTGTGTGTGTGTTGTCGGTGTGTGTGTGTGTGTGTTGTCGGTGTGTGTGTGTGTGTTGTCGGTGTGTGTGTGTGTGTGTGTGTGTTGTCGTGTGTGTGTGTGTGTGTTGTCGGTGTGTGTGTGTGTGTGTTGTCGGTGTGTGTGTGTGTGTTGTCGTGTGTGTGTGTGTGTGTTGTCGGTGTGTGTGTGTGTGTGTTGTCGTGTGTGTGTGTGTGTGTTGTCGTGTGTGTGTGTGTGTGTGTTGTCGGTGTGTGTGTGTGTGTTGTCGGTGTGTGTGTGTGTGTGTTGTCGGTGTGTGTGTGTGTGTTGTCGGTGTGTGTGTGTGTGTTGTCGGTGTGTGTGTGTGTGTGTGTGTTGTCGGTGTGTGTGTGTGTGTGTTGTCGGTGTGTGTGTGTGTGTTGTCGGTGTGTGTGTGTGTGTGTTGTCGTGTGTGTGTGTGTGTGTTGTCGGTGTGTGTGTGTGTGTGTGTGTCGTGTGTGTGTGTGTGTTGTCGGTGTGTGTGTGTGTGTGTGTGTGTGTGTGTGTGTCGTGTGTGTGTGTGTGTGTTGTCGGTGTGTGTGTGTGTGTGTGTGTGTTGTCGGTGTGTGTGTGTGTGTTGTCGGTGTGTGTGTGTGTGTTGTCGGTGTGTGTGTGTGTGTGTGTGTCGTGTGTGTGTGTGTTGTCGGTGTGTGTGTGTGTGTTGTCGGTGTGTGTGTGTGTGTGTTGTCGGTGTGTGTGTGTGTGTTGTCGGTGTGTGTGTGTGTGTTGTCGGTGTGTGTGTGTGTGTGTTGTCGGTGTGTGTGTGTGTGTGTGTGTCGGTGTGTGTGTGTGTGTTGTCGGTGTGTGTGTGTGTGTGTGTGTGTGTGTGTGTGTGTGTGTGTGTGTGTGTGTGTGTTGTCGGTGTGTGTGTGTGTGTGTGTGTCGGTGTGTGTGTGTGTGTGTTGTCGGTGTGTGTGTGTGTGTGTGTGTCGGTGTGTGTGTGTGTGTGTGTTGTCGTGTGTGTGTGTGTGTGTTGTCGGTGTGTGTGTGTGTGTTGTCGGTGTGTGTGTGTGTGTGTTGTCGGTGTGTGTGTGTGTGTGTGTGTGTGTGTGTGTGTGTGTGTGTGTGTGTGTGTGTGTGTGTGTTGTCGGTGTGTGTGTGTGTGTGTTGTCGGTGTGTGTGTGTGTGTGTGTGTGTGTGTGTGTGTGTGTTGTCGTGTGTGTGTGTGTGTGTTGTCGGTGTGTGTGTGTGTGTTGTCGGTGTGTGTGTGTGTGTGTTGTCGGTGTGTGTGTGTGTGTGTTGTCGGTGTGTGTGTGTGTGTGTTGTCGGTGTGTGTGTGTGTGTGTGTTGTCGGTGTGTGTGTGTGTGTTGTCGGTGTGTGTGTGTGTGTGTGTCGTGTGTGTGTGTGTGTGTTGTCGGTGTGTGTGTGTGTGTTGTCGGTGTGTGTGTGTGTGTGTTGTCGGTGTGTGTGTGTGTGTGTGTGTGTGTGTGTGTGTGTGTTGTCGGTGTGTGTGTGTGTGTGTTGTCGGTGTGTGTGTGTGTGTTGTCGGTGTGTGTGTGTGTGTGTTGTCGGTGTGTGTGTGTGTGTGTGTCGGTGTGTGTGTGTGTGTGTTGTCGGTGTGTGTGTGTGTGTGTGTGTGTGTGTGTGTGGTGTGTGTGTGTGTGTTGTCGGTGTGTGTGTGTGTGTGTGTGTTGTCGGTGTGTGTGTGTGTGTTGTCGGTGTGTGTGTGTGTGTGTGTTGTCGGTGTGTGTGTGTGTGTTGTCGGTGTGTGTGTGTGTGTTGTCGGTGTGTGTGTGTGTGTGTGTTGTCGGTGTGTGTGTGTGTGTGTTGTCGGTGTGTGTGTGTGTGTGTGTGTGTGTGTGTGTGTGTTGTCGGTGTGTGTGTGTGTTGTCGGTGTGTGTGTGTGTGTTGTCGTGTGTGTGTGTGTGTGTTGTCGGTGTGTGTGTGTGTGTGTGTGTGTCGTGTGTGTGTGTGTGTGTTGTCGGTGTGTGTGTGTGTGTGTGTGTGTGTGTGTGTGTGTGTTGTCGGTGTGTGTGTGTGTGTGTTGTCGGTGTGTGTGTGTGTGTGTTGTCGGTGTGTGTGTGTGTGTGTTGTCGGTGTGTGTGTGTGTGTTGTCGGTGTGTGTGTGTGTGTGTTGTCGTGTGTGTGTGTGTGTGTTGTCGTGTGTGTGTGTGTGTGTTGTCGGTGTGTGTGTGTGTGTGTTGTCGGTGTGTGTGTGTGTGTGTTGTCGTGTGTGTGTGTGTGTGTGTGTGTGTGTTGTCGGTGTGTGTGTGTGTGTGTGTGTGTGTGTGTGTGTGTGTGTTGTCGGTGTGTGTGTGTGTGTGTGTCGTGTGTGTGTGTGTGTGTGTTGTCGGTGTGTGTGTGTGTGTTGTCGGTGTGTGTGTGTGTGTGTTGTCGGTGTGTGTGTGTGTGTTGTCGGTGTGTGTGTGTGTGTGTGTCGGTGTGTGTGTGTGTGTGTTGTCGGTGTGTGTGTGTGTGTGTTGTCGGTGTGTGTGTGTGTGTGTGTTGTCGGTGTGTGTGTGTGTGTGTTGTCGGTGTGTGTGTGTGTGTGTTGTCGGTGTGTGTGTGTGTGTTGTCGGTGTGTGTGTGTGTGTGTTGTCGGTGTGTGTGTGTGTGTGTGTGTGTGTGTGTGTGTGTGTGTGTGTGTGTGTGTTGTCGGTGTGTGTGTGTGTGTGTTGTCGGTGTGTGTGTGTGTGTTGTCGTGTGTGTGTGTGTGTTGTCGGTGTGTGTGTGTGTGTTGTCGGTGTGTGTGTGTGTGTTGTCGGTGTGTGTGTGTGTGTTGTCGGTGTGTGTGTGTGTGTGTGTGTGTGTGTGTGTGTGTGTGTGTGTTGTCGGTGTGTGTGTGTGTGTGTGTTGTCGTGTGTGTGTGTGTTGTCGGTGTGTGTGTGTGTGTGTGTTGTCGGTGTGTGTGTGTGTGTTGTCGGTGTGTGTGTGTGTGTGTTGTCGGTGTGTGTGTGTGTGTGTGTGTGTGTGTGTGTGTGTGTGTGTGTGTGTGTGTGTGTGTTGTCGGTGTGTGTGTGTGTGTTGTCGGTGTGTGTGTGTGTGTGTTGTCGGTGTGTGTGTGTGTGTGTTGTCGGTGTGTGTGTGTGTGTTGTCGGTGTGTGTGTGTGTGTGTTGTCGGTGTGTGTGTGTGTGTTGTCGGTGTGTGTGTGTGTGTGTTGTCGGTGTGTGTGTGTGTGTGTGTGTGTGTGTGTGTTGTCGGTGTGTGTGTGTGTGTGTTGTCGGTGTGTGTGTGTGTGTGTGTGTCGTGTGTGTGTGTGTGTTGTCGGTGTGTGTGTGTGTGTCGGTGTGTGTGTGTGTGTGTTGTCGTGTGTGTGTGTGTGTGTGTTGTCGGTGTGTGTGTGTGTGTTGTCGGTGTGTGTGTGTGTGTGTTGTCGTGTGTGTGTGTGTGTTGTCGGTGTGTGTGTGTGTGTGTTGTCGGTGTGTGTGTGTGTGTGTGTGTGTGTGTGTGTGTGTGTTGTCGTGTGTGTGTGTGTGTTGTCGGTGTGTGTGTGTGTGTGTTGTCGTGTGTGTGTGTGTGTGTTGTCGGTGTGTGTGTGTGTGTTGTCGGTGTGTGTGTGTGTGTGTTGTCGGTGTGTGTGTGTGTGTGTGTGTGTGTGTGTGTGTGTGTGTGTGTTGTCGGTGTGTGTGTGTGTGTGTTGTCGGTGTGTGTGTGTGTGTTGTCGGTGTGTGTGTGTGTTGTCGGTGTGTGTGTGTGTGTGTTGTCGGTGTGTGTGTGTGTGTTGTCGGTGTGTGTGTGTGTGTTGTCGGTGTGTGTGTGTGTGTTGTCGGTGTGTGTGTGTGTGTTGTCGGTGTGTGTGTGTGTGTGTTGTCGGTGTGTGTGTGTGTGTGTTGTCGTGTGTGTGTGTGTGTGTTGTCGGTGTGTGTGTGTGTGTGTTGTCGGTGTGTGTGTGTGTGTGTGTTGTCGGTGTGTGTGTGTGTGTTGTCGGTGTGTGTGTGTGTGTGTTGTCGGTGTGTGTGTGTGTGTGTGTCGTGTGTGTGTGTGTGTGTTGTCGGTGTGTGTGTGTGTGTTGTCGGTGTGTGTGTGTGTGTTGTCGGTGTGTGTGTGTGTGTGTTGTCGGTGTGTGTGTGTGTGTGTGTGTCGGTGTGTGTGTGTGTGTGTTGTCGGTGTGTGTGTGTGTGTTGTCGGTGTGTGTGTGTGTGTGTTGTCGGTGTGTGTGTGTGTGTGTGTCGGTGTGTGTGTGTGTGTTGTCGGTGTGTGTGTGTGTTGTCGGTGTGTGTGTGTGTGTGTTGTCGGTGTGTGTGTGTGTGTGTTGTCGGTGTGTGTGTGTGTGTGTTGTCGGTGTGTGTGTGTGTGTGTTGTCGGTGTGTGTGTGTGTGTTGTCGGTGTGTGTGTGTGTGTTGTCGGTGTGTGTGTGTGTGTTGTCGGTGTGTGTGTGTGTGTGTTGTCGGTGTGTGTGTGTGTGTTGTCGGTGTGTGTGTGTGTGTGTGTGTGTGTGTGTGTGTGTGTGTGTGTGTGTGTGTGTGTGTGTGTGTGTGTGTGTGTGTGTGTGTGTGTGTGTGTGTGTGTTGTCGGTGTGTGTGTGTGTGTGTTGTCGTGTGTGTGTGTGTGTGTTGTCGGTGTGTGTGTGTGTGTGTTGTCGGTGTGTGTGTGTGTGTTGTCGGTGTGTGTGTGTGTGTGTGTGTGTGTGTGTGTGTGTGTGTGTGTTGTCGGTGTGTGTGTGTGTGTGTGTGTGTGTGTGTGTGGTGTGTGTGTGTGTTGTCGGTGTGTGTGTGTGTGTGTTGTCGGTGTGTGTGTGTGTGTGTGTCGTGTGTGTGTGTGTGTTGTCGGTGTGTGTGTGTGTGTGTGTTGTCGGTGTGTGTGTGTGTGTGTGTGGTGTGGTGTGTGTGTGTGTGTTGTCGGTGTGTGTGTGTGTGTGTTGTCGGTGTGTGTGTGTGTGTTGTCGGTGTGTGTGTGTGTGTGTGTGTGTGTGTGTGTGTTGTCGGTGTGTGTGTGTGTGTGTTGTCGTGTGTGTGTGTGTGTGTTGTCGGTGTGTGTGTGTGTGTTGTCGGTGTGTGTGTGTGTGTGTGTTGTCGGTGTGTGTGTGTGTGTTGTCGGTGTGTGTGTGTGTGTGTGTGTGTGTGTGTGTGTGTGTGTGTGTTGTCGGTGTGTGTGTGTGTGTTGTCGGTGTGTGTGTGTGTGTGTGTTGTCGGTGTGTGTGTGTGTGTGTGTCGGTGTGTGTGTGTGTGTGTTGTCGGTGTGTGTGTGTGTGTGTTGTCGGTGTGTGTGTGTGTGTGTGTGTGTGTGTGTGTGTGTTGTCGGTGTGTGTGTGTGTGTTGTCGGTGTGTGTGTGTGTGTGTTGTCGGTGTGTGTGTGTGTTGTCGGTGTGTGTGTGTGTGTGTTGTCGGTGTGTGTGTGTGTGTGTTGTCGGTGTGTGTGTGTGTGTTGTCGGTGTGTGTGTGTGTGTGTGTGTGTGTGTGTTGTCGGTGTGTGTGTGTGTGTGTTGTCGGTGTGTGTGTGTGTGTGTTGTCGGTGTGTGTGTGTGTGTTGTCGGTGTGTGTGTGTGTGTTGTCGGTGTGTGTGTGTGTGTGTTGTCGGTGTGTGTGTGTGTGTTGTCGTGTGTGTGTGTGTGTGTGTGTGTGTGTGTTGTCGGTGTGTGTGTGTGTGTGTGTGTGTGTGTGTGTGTGTGTGTTGTCGGTGTGTGTGTGTGTGTTGTCGGTGTGTGTGTGTGTGTGTGTGTGTGTGTGTGTGTGTGTGTGTGTGTGTGTGTGTTGTCGGTGTGTGTGTGTGTGTTGTCGGTGTGTGTGTGTGTGTTGTCGGTGTGTGTGTGTGTGTGTTGTCGGTGTGTGTGTGTGTGTGTTGTCGGTGTGTGTGTGTGTGTGTTGTCGGTGTGTGTGTGTGTGTGTTGTCGGTGTGTGTGTGTGTGTGTGTCGTGTGTGTGTGTGTGTGTGTTGTCGTGTGTGTGTGTGTTGTCGTGTGTGTGTGTGTGTGTGTGTGTGTGTTGTCGGTGTGTGTGTGTGTGTTGTCGGTGTGTGTGTGTGTGTGTTGTCGGTGTGTGTGTGTGTGTTGTCGGTGTGTGTGTGTGTGTTGTCGGTGTGTGTGTGTGTGTGTGTGTCGGTGTGTGTGTGTGTGTTGTCGGTGTGTGTGTGTGTTGTCGGTGTGTGTGTGTGTTGTCGGTGTGTGTGTGTGTGTGTGTTGTCGGTGTGTGTGTGTGTGTGTGTTGTCGGTGTGTGTGTGTGTGTGTGTGTGTGTGTCGTGTGTGTGTGTGTGTGTGTGTGTGTGTGTTGTCGGTGTGTGTGTGTGTGTTGTCGGTGTGTGTGTGTGTGTGTGTGTTGTCGGTGTGTGTGTGTTGTCGGTGTGTGTGTGTGTGTTGTCGGTGTGTGTGTGTGTGTGTGTTGTCGGTGTGTGTGTGTGTGTGTGTTGTCGGTGTGTGTGTGTGTGTTGTCGGTGTGTGTGTGTGTGTGTTGTCGGTGTGTGTGTGTGTGTGTCGTGTGTGTGTGTGTGTGTGTTGTCGGTGTGTGTGTGTGTTGTCGGTGTGTGTGTGTGTGTGTTGTCGTGTGTGTGTGTGTGTTGTCGGTGTGTGTGTGTGTGTGTTGTCGGTGTGTGTGTGTGTGTTGTCGTGTGTGTGTGTGTTGTCGGTGTGTGTGTGTGTGTGTTGTCGGTGTGTGTGTGTGTGTGTTGTCGGTGTGTGTGTGTGTGTGTGTGTGTTGTCGGTGTGTGTGTGTGTGTGTGTCGGTGTGTGTGTGTGTGTTGTCGGTGTGTGTGTGTGTTGTCGGTGTGTGTGTGTGTGTGTGTTGTCGTGTGTGTGTGTTGTCGGTGTGTGTGTGTGTGTGTTGTCGGTGTGTGTGTGTGTGTGTTGTCGGTGTGTGTGTGTGTGTGTGTTGTCGGTGTGTGTGTGTGTGTGTTGTCGGTGTGTGTGTGTGTGTGTGTGTCGGTGTGTGTGTGTTGTCGG
>NW_027675774.1:37500-60622 GCF_965601325.2 Salmo salar
GTGTGTTGTCTGTGTGTGTGTGTGTGTTGTCGGTGTGTGTGTGTGTGTGTTGTCGGTGTGTGTGTGTGTGTGTGTGTGTGTGTGTTGTCGGTGTGTGTGTGTGTGTGTGTGTTGTCGGTGTGTGTGTGTGTGTTTGTGTTGTCGGTGTGTGTGTGTGTGTGTGTTGTCGGTGTGTGTGTGTGTGTGTTGTCGGTGTGTGTGTGTGTATGTGTTGTCGGTGTGTGTGTGTGTGTGTTGTCGGTGTGTGTGTGTGTGTGTTGTCGGTGTGTGTGTGTGTGTGTTGTCGGTATGTGTGTGTGTGTTGCTGGTGTTTGTGTGTGTGTGTGTTGTCGGTGTGTGTGTGTTGTCGGTGTGTGTGTGTGTGTGTGTGTGTGTGTGTGTGTGTGTTGTCGGTGTGTGTGTGTGTGTTGTCGGTGTGTGTGTGTGTGTGTTGTCGGTGTGTGTGTGTGTGTTGTCGGTGTGTGTGTGTGTGTTGTCGGTGTGTTTGTATGTGTGTGTGGTCGGTGTGTGTGTGTGTGTGTTGTCGGTGTGTGTGTGTTGTGTGTGTGTGTGTTGTCGGTGTGTGTGTTTGTTGTCGGTGTGTGTGTGTGTGTGTGTGTTGTCGGTGTGTGTGTGTGTGTGTGTGTGTGTTGTCGGTGTGTGTGTGTGTGTTTGTGTTGTCGGTGTGTGTGTGTGTGTGTTGTGTGTGTGTGTGTTGTCGGTGTGTGTGTGTGTTGTCGGTGTGTGTGTGTGTGTGTTGTCGGTGTGTGTGTGTGTGTGTTGTCGGTGTGTGTGTGTGTTGTCGGTGTGTGTGTGTGTGTGTGTGTGTGTTGTCGGTGTGTGTGTGTGTGTTGTCGGTGTGTGTGTGTGTGTTGTCGGTGTGTGTGTGTGTGTTGTCGGTGTGTATGTGTGTGTGTTGTCAGTGTGTGTGTGTGTGTGTTGTCGGTGTGTGTGTGTTTATGTGTTGTCGGTGTGTGTGTGTGTGTGTTGTCGGTGTGTGTGTGTGTGTTGTCTGTGTGTGTGTGTGTGTTGTCGGTGTGTGTGTGTGTGTGTTGTCGGTGTGTGTGTGTGGTGTGTGTGTGTGTGTTGTCGGTGTGTGTGTGTGTGTGTGTGTTGTCGGTGTGTGTGTGTGTGTTTGTGTTGTCGGTGTGTGTGTGTGTGTGTGTTGTCGGTGTGTGTGTGTGTGTGTTGTCGGTGTGTGTGTGTGTGTTGTCGGTGTGTGTGTGTGTATGTGTTGTCGGTGTGTGTGTGTGTGTGTTGTCGGTGTGTGTGTGTGTGTGTTGTCGGTGTGTGTGTGTGTGTGTTGTCGGTATGTGTGTGTGTGTTGCTGGTGTTTGTGTGTGTGTGTGTTGTCGGTGTGTGTGTGTTGTCGGTGTGTGTGTGTGTGTGTGTGTGTGTGTGTGTGTGTTGTCGGTGTGTGTGTGTGTGTTGTCGGTGTGTGTGTGTGTTGTCGGTGTGTGTGTGTGTGTTGTCGGTGTGTGTGTGTGTGTTGTCGGTGTGTTTGTGTGTGTGTGTGGTCGGTGTGTGTGTGTGTGTGTTGTCGGTGTGTGTGTGTGTGTGTGTTGTCGGTGTGTGTGTGTGTGTGTGTTGTCGGTGTGTGTGTGTGTGTGTGTTTGTGTTGTCGGTGTGTGTGTGTGTGTTGTGTGTGTGTGTGTTGTCGGTGTGTGTGTGTGTGTGTTGTCGGTGTGTGTGTGTGTGTGTTGTCGGTGTGTGTGTGTTGTCGGTGTGTGTGTGTGTGTTGTCAGTGTGTGTGTGTGTGTGTGTTGTCGGTGTGTGTGTGTGTGTGTGTTGTCGGTGTGTGTGTGTGTGATGTCGGTGTTGTGTGTGTGTGTGTTGTCGGTGTGTGTGTGTGTTGTCGGTGTTGTGTGTGTGTGTGTTGTCGGTGTGTGTGTGTGTTGTCGGTGTGTGTGTGTGTGTGTGTGTGTGTTGTCGGTGTGTGTGTGTTGTCGGTGTGTGTGTGTGTGTGTTGTCGGTGTGTGTGTGTGTGTGTTGTCGGTGTGTGTGTGTTGTCAGTGTGTGTGTGTGTGTGTGTTGTCGGTGTGTGTGTGTGTGTGTGTTCGGTGTGTGTGTGTGTGTGTGTTTGTGTTGTCGGTGTGTGTGTGTGTGTGTGTGTGTTGTGTGTGTGTGTGTTGTCGGTGTGTGTGTGTGTTGTCGGTGTGTGTGTGTGTGTGTGTTGTCGGTGTGTGTGTGTGTGTTGTCGGTGTGTGTGTGTGTGTTGTCGGTGTGTGTGTGTGTGTGTTGTCGGTGTGTGTGTGTGTGTGTTGTCGGTGTGTGTGTGTGTGTGTGTTGTCGGTGTGTGTGTGTTGTCGGTGTGTGTGTGTGTTGTCGGTGTGTTGTCGGTGTGTGTGTGTGTGTTGTCGGTGTGTGTGTGTGTTGTTGGTGTGTGTGTGTGTGTGTGTTGTCGGTGTGTGTGTGTGTGTTGTGTGTGTGTGTGTTGTCGGTGTGTGTGTGTGTTGTCGGTGTGTGTGTGTATGTGTTGTCGGTGTGTGTGTGTGTGTTGTCGGTGTGTGTGTGTGTGTGTTGTCGGTGTGTGTGTGTGTGTGTGTTGTCGGTGTGTGTGTGTGTGTTGTCGGTGTGTGTGTGTGTGTGTTGTCGGTGTGTGTGTGTGTGTTGTGTGTGTGTGTGTTGTCGGTGTGTGTGTGTGTGTGTTGTCGGTGTGTGTGTGTGTGTGTGTGTTGTCGGTGTGTGTGTGTTGTCGGTGTGTGTGTGTGTGTGTGTGTTGTCAGTGTGTGTGTGTGTGTGTGTTGTCGGTGTGTGTGTGTGTGTGTGTTGTCGGTGTGTGTGTGTGTGTTGTCGGTGTGTGTGTGTGTGTGTGTTGTTGGTGTGTGTGTGTGTGTTGTCGGTGTGTTTGTGTGTGTGTGTTGTCGCTGTGTGTGTGTGTGTGTTGTCGGTGTGTGTGTGTGTGTGTTGTGTTTGTGTGTGTTGTCGGTGTGTGTGTGTGTGTTGTCGGTGTGTGTGTGTGTATGTGTTGTCGGTGTGTGTGTGTGTTGTCGGTGTGTGTGTGTGTTGTCGGTGTGTGTGTGTGTGTGTTGTCGGTATGTGTGTGTGTGTTGCTGGTGTTTGTGTGTGTGTGTGTGTGTGTGTGTGTTGTCGGTGTGTGTGTGTGTGTTGTCGGTGTGTGTGTGTGTGTGTTGTCGGTGTGTGTGTGTGTGTTGTCGGTGTGTGTGTGTGTGTTGTCGGTGTGTTTGTGTGTGTGTGTGGTCGGTGTGTGTGTGTGTGTGTTGTCGGTGTGTGTGTGTTGTGTGTGTGTGTGTTGTCGGTGTGTGTTTGTTGTCGGTGTGTGTGTGTGTGTGTGTGTTGTCGGTGTGTGTGTGTGTGTGTGTGTTGTCGGTGTGTGTGTGTGTGTTTGTGTTGTCGGTGTGTGTGTGTGTGTGTGTTGTCGGTGTGTGTGTGTGTGTGTTGTCGGTGTGTGTGTGTGTGTTGTCGGAGTGTGTGTGTGTATGTGTTGTCGGTGTGTGTGTGTGTGTGTTGTCGGTGTGTGTGTGTGTGTGTTGTCGGTGTGTGTGTGTGTGTGTTGTCGGTATGTGTGTGTGTGTTGCTGGTGTTTGTGTGTGTGTGTGTTGTCGGTGTGTGTGTGTTGTCGGTGTGTGTGTGTGTGTGTGTGTGTGTGTGTGTGTGTGTGTGTGTGTTGTCGGTGTGTGTGTGTGTGTTGTCGGTGTGTGTGTGTGTGTGTTGTTGGTGTGTGTGTGTGTGTTGTCGGTGTGTGTGTGTGTGTTGTCGGTGTGTTTGTATGTGTGTGTGGTCGGTGTGTGTGTGTGTGTGTTGTCGGTGTGTGTGTGTGTGTGTGTTGTCGGTGTGTGTGTGTGTGTTGTCGGTGTGTGTGTGTGTGTGTGTTGTCGGTGTGTGTGTGTGTGTGTTGTCGGTGTGTGTGTGTGTGTGTGTGTGTTGTCGGTGTGTGTGTGTGTGTGTTGTCGGTGTGTGTGTGTGTGTGTGTTGTCGGTGTGTGTGTGTTGTCGGTGTGTGTGTGTGTTGTCGGTGTGTTGTCGGTGTGTGTGTGTGTGTTGTCGGTGTGTGTGTGTGTTGTTGGTGTGTGTGTGTGTGTGTTGTCGGTGTGTGTGTGTGTGTTGTGTGTGTGTGTGTTGTCGGTGTGTGTGTGTGTTGTCGGTGTGTGTGTGTATGTGTTGTCGGTGTGTGTGTGTGTGTTGTCGGTGTGTGTGTGAGTGTGTTGTCGGTGTGTGTGTGTGTGTGTGTTGTCGGTGTGTGTGTGTGTGTTGTCGGTGTGTGTGTGAGTGTGTTGTCGGTGTGTGTGTGTGTGTTGTGTGTGTGTGTGTTGTCGGTGTGTGTGTGTGTGTGTTGTCGGTGTGTGTGTGTGTGTGTGTGTTGTCGGTGTGTGTGTGTTGTCGGTGTGTGTGTGTGTGTGTGTGTTGTCAGTGTGTGTGTGTGTGTGTGTTGTCGGTGTGTGTGTGTGTGTGTGTTGTCGGTGTGTGTGTGTGTGTTGTCGGTGTGTGTGTGTGTGTGTGTTGTTGGTGTGTGTGTGTGTGTTGTCGGTGTGTTTGTGTGTGTGTGTTGTCGCTGTGTGTGTGTGTGTGTTGTCGGTGTGTGTGTGTGTGTGTTGTGTTTGTGTGTGTTGTCGGTGTGTGTGTGTGTGTTGTCGGTGTGTGTGTGTGTATGTGTTGTCGGTGTGTGTGTGTGTTGTCGGTGTGTGTGTGTGTTGTCGGTGTGTGTGTGTGTGTGTTGTCGGTATGTGTGTGTGTGTTGCTGGTGTTTGTGTGTGTGTGTGTGTGTGTGTGTGTTGTCGGTGTGTGTGTGTGTGTTGTCGGTGTGTGTGTGTGTGTGTTGTCGGTGTGTGTGTGTGTGTTGTCGGTGTGTGTGTGTGTGTTGTCGGTGTGTTTGTGTGTGTGTGTGGTCGGTGTGTGTGTGTGTGTGTTGTCGGTGTGTGTGTGTTGTGTGTGTGTGTGTTGTCGGTGTGTGTTTGTTGTCGGTGTGTGTGTGTGTGTGTGTGTGTTGTCGGTGTGTGTGTGTGTGTGTGTGTTGTCGGTGTGTGTGTGTGTGTTTGTGTTGTCGGTGTGTGTGTGTGTGTGTGTTGTCGGTGTGTGTGTGTGTGTGTTGTCGGTGTGTGTGTGTGTGTTGTCGGAGTGTGTGTGTGTATGTGTTGTCGGTGTGTGTGTGTGTGTGTCGTCGGTGTGTGTGTGTGTGTGTTGTCGGTGTGTGTGTGTGTGTGTTGTCGGTATGTGTGTGTGTGTTGCTGGTGTTTGTGTGTGTGTGTGTTGTCGGTGTGTGTGTGTTGTCGGTGTGTGTGTGTGTGTGTGTGTGTGTGTGTGTGTGTGTGTGTGTTGTCGGTGTGTGTGTGTGTGTTGTCGGTGTGTGTGTGTGTGTGTTGTTGGTGTGTGTGTGTGTGTTGTCGGTGTGTGTGTGTGTGTTGTCGGTGTGTTTGTATGTGTGTGTGGTCGGTGTGTGTGTGTGTGTGTTGTCGGTGTGTGTGTGTTGTGTGTGTGTGTGTTGTCGGTGTGTGTGTTTGTTGTCGGTGTGTGTGTGTGTGTGTGTGTGTGTGTGTTGTCGGTGTGTGTGTGTGTGTGTGTTGTCGGTGTGTGTGTGTGTGTGTGTTTGTGTTGTCGGTGTGTGTGTGTGTGTGTTGTGTGTGTGTGTGTTGTCGGTGTGTGTGTGTGTGTTGTCGGTGTGTGTGTGTGTGTGTTGTCGGTGTGTGTGTGTGTGTGTTGTCGGTGTGTGTGTGTGTGTGTGTGTGTGTGTTGTCGGTGTGTGTGTGTGTGTTGTCGGTGTGTGTGTGTGTGTTGTCGGTGTGTGTGTGTGTGTTGTCGGTGTGTATGTGTGTGTGTTGTCAGTGTGTGTGTGTGTGTGTTGTCGGTGTGTGTGTGTTTATGTGTTGTCGGTGTGTGTGTGTGTGTGTTGTCGGTGTGTGTGTGTGTGTTGTCGGTGTGTGTGTGTGTGTTGTCGGTGTGTGTGTGTGTGTGTTGTCGGTGTGTGTGTGTGTGTGTGTGTGTGTGTGTTGTCGGTGTGTGTGTGTGTGTGTGTTGTCGGTGTGTGTGTGTTGTCGGTGTGTGTGTGTGTTGTCGGTGTGTTGTCGGTGTGTGTGTGTGTGTTGTCGGTGTGTGTGTGTGTGTTGTTGGTGTGTGTGTGTGTGTGTTGTCGGTGTGTGTGTGTGTTGTGTGTGTGTGTGTTGTCGGTGTGTGTGTGTGTTGTCGGTGTGTGTGTGTGTGTGTGTGTTGTCGTTGTGTGTGTGTGTGTGTTGTCGGTGTGTGTGTGTGTGTGTTGTCGGTGTGTGTGTGTGTGTGTGTTGTCGGTGTGTGTGTGTGTGTTGTCGGTGTGTGTGTGTGTGTGTTGTCGGTGTGTGTGTGTGTGTTGTGTGTGTGTGTGTTGTCGGTGTGTGTGTGTGTGTGTTGTCGGTGTGTGTGTGTGTGTGTGTGTTGTCGGTGTGTGTGTGTTGTCGGTGTGTGTGTGTGTTGTCAGTGTGTGTGTGTGTGTGTGTTGTCGGTGTGTGTGTGTGTGTGTGTTGTCGGTGTGTGTGTGTGTGATGTCGGTGTTGTGTGTGTGTGTGTTGTCGGTGTGTGTGTGTGTTGTCGGTGTTGTGTGTGTGTGTGTTGTCGGTGTGTGTGTGTGTTGTCGGTGTGTGTGTGTGTGTGTGTGTGTTGTCGGTGTGTGTGTGTTGTCGGTGTGTGTGTGTGTGTGTTGTCGGTGTGTGTGTGTGTGTTGTCGGTGTGTGTGTGTTGTCGGTGTGTTTGTATGTGTGTGTGGTCGGTGTGTGTGTGTGTGTGTTGTCGGTGTGTGTGTGTTGTGTGTGTGTGTGTTGTCGGTGTGTGTGTTTGTTGTCGGTGTGTGTGTGTGTGTGTGTGTGTGTTGTCGGTGTGTGTGTGTGTGTGTGTGTTGTCGGTGTGTGTGTGTGTGTGTGTTTGTGTTGTCGGTGTGTGTGTGTGTGTGTTGTGTGTGTGTGTGTTGTCGGTGTGTGTGTGTGTTGTCGGTGTGTGTGTGTGTGTGTTGTCGGTGTGTGTGTGTGTGTGTTGTTGGTGTGTGTGTGTGTTGTCGGTGTGTGTGTGTGTGTGTGTGTGTGTGTTGTCGGTGTGTGTGTGTGTGTTGTCGGTGTGTGTGTGTGTGTTGTCGGTGTGTGTGTGTGTGTTGTCGGTGTGTATGTGTGTGTGTTGTCAGTGTGTGTGTGTGTGTGTTGTCGGTGTGTGTGTGTTTATGTGTTGTCGGTGTGTGTGTGTGTGTGTTGTCGGTGTGTGTGTGTGTGTTGTCTGTGTGTGTGTGTGTGTTGTCGGTGTGTGTGTGTGTGTGTTGTCGGTGTGTGTGTGTGTGTGTGTGTGTGTTGTCGGTGTGTGTGTGTGTGTGTGTGTTGTCGGTGTGTGTGTGTGTGTTTGTGTTGTCGGTGTGTGTGTGTGTGTGTGTTGTCGGTGTGTGTGTGTGTGTGTTGTCGGTGTGTGTGTGTGTGTTGTCGGTGTGTGTGTGTGTATGTGTTGTCGGTGTGTGTGTGTGTGTGTTGTCGGTGTGTGTGTGTGTGTGTTGTCGGTGTGTGTGTGTGTGTTGTCGGTATGTGTGTGTGTGTTGCTGGTGTTTGTGTGTGTGTGTGTTGTCGGTGTGTGTGTGTTGTCGGTGTGTGTGTGTGTGTGTGTGTGTGTGTGTGTGTGTTGTCGGTGTGTGTGTGTGTGTTGTCGGTGTGTGTGTGTGTGTGTTGTCGGTGTGTGTGTGTGTGTTGTCGGTGTGTGTGTGTGTGTTGTCGGTGTGTTTGTGTGTGTGTGTGGTCGGTGTGTGTGTGTGTGTGTTGTCGGTGTGTGTGTGTTGTGTGTGTGTGTGTTGTCGGTGTGTGTGTTTGTTGTCGGTGTGTGTGTGTGTGTGTTGTCGGTGTGTGTGTGTGTGTGTGTGTTGTCGGTGTGTGTGTGTGTGTGTGTTTGTGTTGTCGGTGTGTGTGTGTGTGTTGTGTGTGTGTGTGTTGTCGGTGTGTGTGTGTGTGTGTTGTCGGTGTGTGTGTGTGTGTGTGTTGTCGGTGTGTGTGTGTTGTCGGTGTGTGTGTGTGTGTTGTCAGTGTGTGTGTGTGTGTGTGTTGTCGGTGTGTGTGTGTGTGTGTGTTGTCGGTGTGTGTGTGTGTGATGTCGGTGTTGTGTGTGTGTGTGTTGTCGGTGTGTGTGTGTGTTGTCGGTGTTGTGTGTGTGTGTGTTGTCGGTGTGTGTGTGTGTTGTCGGTGTGTGTGTGTGTGTGTGTGTGTGTTGTCGGTGTGTGTGTTGTCGGTGTGTGTGTGTGTGTGTTGTCGGTGTGTGTGTGTGTGTGTTGTCGGTGTGTGTGTGTTGTCAGTGTGTGTGTGTGTGTGTGTTGTCGGTGTGTGTGTGTGTGTGTGTTCGGTGTGTGTGTGTGTGTGTGTTTGTGTTGTCGGTGTGTGTGTGTGTGTGTGTGTTGTGTGTGTGTGTGTTGTCGGTGTGTGTGTGTGTTGTCGGTGTGTGTGTGTGTGTGTGTTGTCGGTGTGTGTGTGTGTGTTGTCGGTGTGTGTGTGTGTGTGTTGTCGGTGTGTGTGTGTGTGTGTGTGTGTTGTCGGTGTGTGTGTGTGTGTGTTGTCGGTGTGTGTGTGTGTGTGTGTTGTCGGTGTGTGTGTGTTGTCGGTGTGTGTGTGTGTTGTCGGTGTGTTGTCGGTGTGTGTGTGTGTGTTGTCGGTGTGTGTGTGTGTTGTTGGTGTGTGTGTGTGTGTTGTCGGTGTGTGTTAGTGTGTTGTGTGTGTGTGTGTTGTCGGTGTGTGTGTGTGTTGTCGGTGTGTGTGTGTATGTGTTGTCGGTGTGTGTGTGTGTGTTGTCGGTGTGTGTGTGTGTGTGTTGTCGGTGTGTGTGTGTTGTCGGTGTGTGTGTGTGTTGTCGGTGTGTGTGTGTGTGTGTTGTCGGTGTGTGTGTGTGTGTTGTCGGTGTGTGTGTGTGTGTGTTGTCGGTGTGTGTGTGTGTGTTGTCGGTGTGTGTGTGTGTGTTGTCGGTGTGTTTGTGTGTGTGTGTGGTCGGTGTGTGTGTGTGTGTGTTGTCGGTGTGTGTGTGTTGTGTGTGTGTGTGTTGTCGGTGTGTGTGTGTGTGTGTGTGTTGTCGGTGTGTGTGTGTGTGTGTGTTTGTGTTGTCGGTGTGTGTGTGTGTGTTGTGTGTGTGTGTGTTGTCGGTGTGTGTGTGTGTGTGTTGTCGGTGTGTGTGTGTGTGTGTGTTGTCGGTGTGTGTGTGTTGTCGGTGTGTGTGTGTGTGTTGTCAGTGTGTGTGTGTGTGTGTGTTGTCGGTGTGTGTGTGTGTGTGTGTTGTCGGTGTGTGTGTGTGTGATGTCGGTGTTGTGTGTGTGTGTGTTGTCGGTGTGTGTGTGTGTTGTCGGTGTTGTGTGTGTGTGTGTTGTCGGTGTGTGTGTGTGTTGTCGGTGTGTGTGTGTGTGTGTGTGTGTGTTGTCGGTGTGTGTGTGTTGTCGGTGTGTGTGTGTGTGTGTTGTCGGTGTGTGTGTGTGTGTGTTGTCGGTGTGTGTGTGTTGTCAGTGTGTGTGTGTGTGTGTGTTGTCGGTGTGTGTGTGTGTGTGTGTTCGGTGTGTGTGTGTGTGTGTGTTTGTGTTGTCGGTGTGTGTGTGTGTGTGTGTGTTGTGTGTGTGTGTGTTGTCGGTGTGTGTGTGTGTTGTCGGTGTGTGTGTGTGTGTGTGTTGTCGGTGTGTGTGTGTGTGTTGTCGGTGTGTGTGTGTGTGTTGTCGGTGTGTGTGTGTGTGTGTTGTCGGTGTGTGTGTGTGTGTGTGTGTGTTGTCGGTGTGTGTGTGTGTGTGTTGTCGGTGTGTGTGTGTGTGTGTGTTGTCGGTGTGTGTGTGTTGTCGGTGTGTGTGTGTGTTGTCGGTGTGTTGTCGGTGTGTGTGTGTGTGTTGTCGGTGTGTGTGTGTGTTGTTGGTGTGTGTGTGTGTGTGTTGTCGGTGTGTGTGTGTGTGTTGTGTGTGTGTGTGTTGTCGGTGTGTGTGTGTGTTGTCGGTGTGTGTGTGTATGTGTTGTCGGTGTGTGTGTGTGTGTTGTCGGTGTGTGTGTGTGTGTGTTGTCGGTGTGTGTGTGTTGTCGGTGTGTGTGTGTGTTGTCGGTGTGTGTGTGTGTGTGTTGTCGGTGTGTGTGTGTGTGTTGTGTGTGTGTGTGTTGTCGGTGTGTGTGTGTGTGTGTGTTGTCGGTGTGTGTGTGTGTGTGTGTGTTGTCGGTGTGTGTGTGTTGTCGGTGTGTGTGTGTGTGTGTGTTGTCGGTGTGTGTGTGTGTGTTGTCGGTGTGTGTGTGTGTGTGTTGTCGGTGTGTGTGTGTGTGTGTGTTGTCAGTGTGTGTGTGTGTGTGTGTTGTCGGTGTGTGTGTGTGTGTGTGTTGTCGGTGTGTGTGTGTGTGTTGTCGGTGTGTGTGTGTGTGTGTGTGTTGTTGGTGTGTGTGTGTGTGTTGTCGGTGTGTTTGTGTGTGTGTTGTCGGTGTGTGTGTGTGTTGTCGGTGTTGTGTGTGTGTGTGTTGTCGGTGTGTGTGTGTGTTGTCGGTGTGTGTGTGTGTGTGTGTGTGTTGTCGGTGTGTGTGTGTTGTCGGTGTGTGTGTGTGTGTGTTGTCGGTGTGTGTGTGTGTGTTGTCGGTGTGTGTGTGTTGTCGGTGTGTTTGTATGTGTGTGTGGTCGGTGTGTGTGTGTGTGTGTTGTCGGTGTGTGTGTGTTGTGTGTGTGTGTGTTGTCGGTGTGTGTGTTTGTTGTCGGTGTGTGTGTGTGTGTGTGTGTGTGTTGTCGGTGTGTGTGTGTGTGTGTGTGTTGTCGGTGTGTGTGTGTGTGTGTGTTTGTGTTGTCGGTGTGTGTGTGTGTGTGTTGTGTGTGTGTGTGTTGTCGGTGTGTGTGTGTGTTGTCGGTGTGTGTGTGTGTGTGTTGTCGGTGTGTGTGTGTGTGTGTTGTTGGTGTGTGTGTGTGTTGTCGGTGTGTGTGTGTGTGTGTGTGTGTGTGTTGTCGGTGTGTGTGTGTGTGTTGTCGGTGTGTGTGTGTGTGTTGTCGGTGTGTGTGTGTGTGTTGTCGGTGTGTATGTGTGTGTGTTGTCAGTGTGTGTGTGTGTGTGTTGTCGGTGTGTGTGTGTTTATGTGTTGTCGGTGTGTGTGTGTGTGTGTTGTCGGTGTGTGTGTGTGTGTTGTCTGTGTGTGTGTGTGTGTTGTCGGTGTGTGTGTGTGTGTGTTGTCGGTGTGTGTGTGTGTGTGTGTGTGTGTTGTCGGTGTGTGTGTGTGTGTGTGTGTTGTCGGTGTGTGTGTGTGTGTTTGTGTTGTCGGTGTGTGTGTGTGTGTGTGTTGTCGGTGTGTGTGTGTGTGTGTTGTCGGTGTGTGTGTGTGTGTTGTCGGTGTGTGTGTGTGTATGTGTTGTCGGTGTGTGTGTGTGTGTGTTGTCGGTGTGTGTGTGTGTGTGTTGTCGGTGTGTGTGTGTGTGTTGTCGGTATGTGTGTGTGTGTTGCTGGTGTTTGTGTGTGTGTGTGTTGTCGGTGTGTGTGTGTTGTCGGTGTGTGTGTGTGTGTGTGTGTGTGTGTGTGTGTGTTGTCGGTGTGTGTGTGTGTGTTGTCGGTGTGTGTGTGTGTGTGTTGTCGGTGTGTGTGTGTGTGTTGTCGGTGTGTGTGTGTGTGTTGTCGGTGTGTTTGTGTGTGTGTGTGGTCGGTGTGTGTGTGTGTGTGTTGTCGGTGTGTGTGTGTTGTGTGTGTGTGTGTTGTCGGTGTGTGTGTTTGTTGTCGGTGTGTGTGTGTGTGTGTTGTCGGTGTGTGTGTGTGTGTGTGTGTTGTCGGTGTGTGTGTGTGTGTGTGTTTGTGTTGTCGGTGTGTGTGTGTGTGTTGTGTGTGTGTGTGTTGTCGGTGTGTGTGTGTGTGTGTTGTCGGTGTGTGTGTGTGTGTGTGTTGTCGGTGTGTGTGTGTTGTCGGTGTGTGTGTGTGTGTTGTCAGTGTGTGTGTGTGTGTGTGTTGTCGGTGTGTGTGTGTGTGTGTGTTGTCGGTGTGTGTGTGTGTGATGTCGGTGTTGTGTGTGTGTGTGTTGTCGGTGTGTGTGTGTGTTGTCGGTGTTGTGTGTGTGTGTGTTGTCGGTGTGTGTGTGTGTTGTCGGTGTGTGTGTGTGTGTGTGTGTGTGTTGTCGGTGTGTGTGTTGTCGGTGTGTGTGTGTGTGTGTTGTCGGTGTGTGTGTGTGTGTGTTGTCGGTGTGTGTGTGTTGTCAGTGTGTGTGTGTGTGTGTGTTGTCGGTGTGTGTGTGTGTGTGTGTTCGGTGTGTGTGTGTGTGTGTGTTTGTGTTGTCGGTGTGTGTGTGTGTGTGTGTGTTGTGTGTGTGTGTGTTGTCGGTGTGTGTGTGTGTTGTCGGTGTGTGTGTGTGTGTGTGTTGTCGGTGTGTGTGTGTGTGTTGTCGGTGTGTGTGTGTGTGTGTTGTCGGTGTGTGTGTGTGTGTGTGTGTGTTGTCGGTGTGTGTGTGTGTGTGTTGTCGGTGTGTGTGTGTGTGTGTGTTGTCGGTGTGTGTGTGTTGTCGGTGTGTGTGTGTGTTGTCGGTGTGTTGTCGGTGTGTGTGTGTGTGTTGTCGGTGTGTGTGTGTGTTGTTGGTGTGTGTGTGTGTGTGTTGTCGGTGTGTGTTAGTGTGTTGTGTGTGTGTGTGTTGTCGGTGTGTGTGTGTGTTGTCGGTGTGTGTGTGTATGTGTTGTCGGTGTGTGTGTGTGTGTTGTCGGTGTGTGTGTGTGTGTGTTGTCGGTGTGTGTGTGTTGTCGGTGTGTGTGTGTGTTGTCGGTGTGTGTGTGTGTGTGTTGTCGGTGTGTGTGTGTGTGTTGTCGGTGTGTGTGTGTGTGTGTTGTCGGTGTGTGTGTGTGTGTTGTCGGTGTGTGTGTGTGTGTTGTCGGTGTGTTTGTGTGTGTGTGTGGTCGGTGTGTGTGTGTGTGTGTTGTCGGTGTGTGTGTGTTGTGTGTGTGTGTGTTGTCGGTGTGTGTGTGTGTGTGTGTGTGTGTTGTCGGTGTGTGTGTGTGTGTGTGTTTGTGTTGTCGGTGTGTGTGTGTGTGTTGTGTGTGTGTGTGTTGTCGGTGTGTGTGTGTGTGTGTTGTCGGTGTGTGTGTGTGTGTGTGTTGTCGGTGTGTGTGTGTTGTCGGTGTGTGTGTGTGTGTTGTCAGTGTGTGTGTGTGTGTGTGTTGTCGGTGTGTGTGTGTGTGTGTGTTGTCGGTGTGTGTGTGTGTGATGTCGGTGTTGTGTGTGTGTGTGTTGTCGGTGTGTGTGTGTGTTGTCGGTGTTGTGTGTGTGTGTGTTGTCGGTGTGTGTGTGTGTTGTCGGTGTGTGTGTGTGTGTGTGTGTGTGTTGTCGGTGTGTGTGTGTTGTCGGTGTGTGTGTGTGTGTGTTGTCGGTGTGTGTGTGTGTGTGTTGTCGGTGTGTGTGTGTTGTCAGTGTGTGTGTGTGTGTGTGTTGTCGGTGTGTGTGTGTGTGTGTGTTCGGTGTGTGTGTGTGTGTGTGTTTGTGTTGTCGGTGTGTGTGTGTGTGTGTGTGTTGTGTGTGTGTGTGTTGTCGGTGTGTGTGTGTGTTGTCGGTGTGTGTGTGTGTGTGTGTTGTCGGTGTGTGTGTGTGTGTTGTCGGTGTGTGTGTGTGTGTTGTCGGTGTGTGTGTGTGTGTGTTGTCGGTGTGTGTGTGTGTGTGTGTGTGTTGTCGGTGTGTGTGTGTGTGTGTTGTCGGTGTGTGTGTGTGTGTGTGTTGTCGGTGTGTGTGTGTTGTCGGTGTGTGTGTGTGTTGTCGGTGTGTTGTCGGTGTGTGTGTGTGTGTTGTCGGTGTGTGTGTGTGTTGTTGGTGTGTGTGTGTGTGTGTTGTCGGTGTGTGTGTGTGTGTTGTGTGTGTGTGTGTTGTCGGTGTGTGTGTGTGTTGTCGGTGTGTGTGTGTATGTGTTGTCGGTGTGTGTGTGTGTGTTGTCGGTGTGTGTGTGTGTGTGTTGTCGGTGTGTGTGTGTTGTCGGTGTGTGTGTGTGTTGTCGGTGTGTGTGTGTGTGTGTTGTCGGTGTGTGTGTGTGTGTTGTGTGTGTGTGTGTTGTCGGTGTGTGTGTGTGTGTGTGTTGTCGGTGTGTGTGTGTGTGTGTGTGTTGTCGGTGTGTGTGTGTTGTCGGTGTGTGTGTGTGTGTGTGTTGTCGGTGTGTGTGTGTGTGTTGTCGGTGTGTGTGTGTGTGTGTTGTCGGTGTGTGTGTGTGTGTGTGTTGTCAGTGTGTGTGTGTGTGTGTGTTGTCGGTGTGTGTGTGTGTGTGTGTTGTCGGTGTGTGTGTGTGTGTTGTCGGTGTGTGTGTGTGTGTGTGTGTTGTTGGTGTGTGTGTGTGTGTTGTCGGTGTGTTTGTGTGTGTGTGTTGTCGCTGTGTGTGTGTGTGTGTTGTCGGTGTGTGTGTGTGTGTGTTGTGTTTGTGTGTGTTGTCGGTGTGTGTGTGTGTGTTGTCGGTGTGTGTGTGTATGTGTTGTCGGTGTGTGTGTGTGTTGTCGGTGTGTGTGTGTGTGTGTTGTCGGTGTGTGTGTGTGTGTGTTGTCGGTATGTGTGTGTGTGTTGCTGGTGTTTGTGTGTGTGTGTGTGTGTGTGTGTGTTGTCGGTGTGTGTGTGTGTGTTGTCGGTGTGTGTGTGTGTGTGTTGTCGGTGTGTGTGTGTGTGTTGTCGGTGTGTGTGTGTGTGTTGTCGGTGTGTTTGTGTGTGTGTGTGGTCGGTGTGTGTGTGTGTGTGTTGTCGGTGTGTGTGTGTTGTGTGTGTGTGTGTTGTCGGTGTGTGTTTGTTGTCGGTGTGTGTGTGTGTGTGTGTGTGTTGTCGGTGTGTGTGTGTGTTGTCGGTGTGTGTGTGTGTGTTTGTGTTGTCGGTGTGTGTGTGTGTGTGTGTTGTCGGTGTGTGTGTGTGTGTGTTGTCGGCGTGTGTGTGTGTGTTGTCGGTGTGTGTGTGTGTGTGTGTGTTGTCGGTGTGTGTGTGTTGTCGGTGTCTGTGTGTGTGTGTGTTGTCAGTGTGTGTGTGTGTGTGTGTTGTCGGTGTGTGTGTGTGTGTGTGTTGTCGGTGTGTGTGTGTGTGTTGTCGGTGTGTGTGTGTGTGTGTGTTGTTGGTGTGTGTGTGTGTGTTGTCGGTGTGTTTGTGTGTGTGTGTTGTCGCTGTGTGTGTGTGTGTGTTGTCGGTGTGTGTGTGTGTGTGTTGTGTTTGTGTGTGTTGTCGGTGTGTGTGTGTGTGTTGTCGGTGTGTGTGTGTGTATGTGTTGTCGGTGTGTGTGTGTGTTGTCGGTGTGTGCGTGTGTGTGTTGTCGGTGTGTGTGTGTGTGTGTTGTCGGTATGTGTGTGTGTGTTGCTGGTGTTTGTGTGTGTGTGTGTGTGTGTGTGTGTGTTGTCGGTGTGTGTGTGTGTGTTGTCGGTGTGTGTGTGTGTGTGTTGTCGGTGTGTGTGTGTGTGTTGTCGGTGTGTGTGTGTGTGTTGTCGGTGTGTGTGTGTGTGTTGTCGGTGTGTGTGTGTGTGTTGTCGGTGTGTTTGTGTGTGTGTGTGGTCGGTGTGTGTGTGTGTGTGTTGTCGGTGTGTGTGTGTTGTGTGTGTGTGTGTTGTCGGTGTGTGTTTGTTGTCGGTGTGTGTGTGTGTGTGTGTGTGTTGTCGGTGTGTGTGTGTGTGTGTGTGTTGTCGGTGTGTGTGTGTGTGTTTGTGTTGTCGGTGTGTGTGTGTGTGTGTGTTGTCGGTGTGTGTGTGTGTGTGTTGTCGGTGTGTGTGTGTGTGTTGTCGGTGTGTGTGTGTGTATGTGTTGTCGGTGTGTGTGTGTGTGTGTTGTCGGTGTGTGTGTGTGTGTGTTGTCGGTGTGTGTGTGTGTGTGTTGTCGGTATGTGTGTGTGTGTTGCTGGTGTTTGTGTGTGTGTGTGTTGTCGGTGTGTGTGTGTTGTCGGTGTGTGTGTGTGTGTGTGTGTGTGTGTGTGTGTGTGTGTGTGTGTGTGTTGTCGGTGTGTGTGTGTGTGTTGTCGGTGTGTGTGTGTGTGTGTTGTTGGTGTGTGTGTGTGTGTTGTCGGTGTGTGTGTGTGTGTTGTCGGTGTGTTTGTATGTGTGTG
Source organism: Salmo salar (assembly GCF_965601325.2). NCBI lineage: Eukaryota > Metazoa > Chordata > Actinopteri > Salmoniformes > Salmonidae > Salmo > Salmo salar. The sequence continues at coordinate 53,411 of NW_027675774.1, forward strand.
TGGTCGGTGTGTGTGTGTGTGTGTGTTGTCGGTGTGTGTGTGTTGTGTGTGTGTGTGTTGTCGGTGTGTGTGTTTGTTGTCGGTGTGTGTGTGTGTGTGTGTGTGTGTGTGTTGTCGGTGTGTGTGTGTGTGTGTGTTGTCGGTGTGTGTGTGTGTGTGTGTTTGTGTTGTCGGTGTGTGTGTGTGTGTGTTGTGTGTGTGTGTGTTGTCGGTGTGTGTGTGTGTTGTCGGTGTGTGTGTGTGTGTGTTGTCGGTGTGTGTGTGTGTGTGTTGTCGGTGTGTGTGTGTGTGTGTGTGTGTGTGTTGTCGGTGTGTGTGTGTGTGTTGTCGGTGTGTGTGTGTGTGTTGTCGGTGTGTGTGTGTGTGTTGTCGGTGTGTATGTGTGTGTGTTGTCAGTGTGTGTGTGTGTGTGTTGTCGGTGTGTGTGTGTTTATGTGTTGTCGGTGTGTGTGTGTGTGTGTTGTCGGTGTGTGTGTGTGTGTTGTCGGTGTGTGTGTGTGTGTTGTCGGTGTGTGTGTGTGTGTGTTGTCGGTGTGTGTGTGTGTGTGTGTGTGTGTGTGTGTGTGTTGTCGGTGTGTGTGTGTGTGTTGTCGGTGTGTGTGTGTTGTCGGTGTGTGTGTGTGTTGTCGGTGTGTTGTCGGTGTGTGTGTGTGTGTTGTCGGTGTGTGTGTGTGTGTTGTTGGTGTGTGTGTGTGTGTGTTGTCGGTGTGTGTGTGTGTTGTGTGTGTGTGTGTTGTCGGTGTGTGTGTGTGTTGTCGGTGTGTGTGTGTGTGTGTGTGTGTGTTGTCGTTGTGTGTGTGTGTGTGTTGTCGGTGTGTGTGTGTGTGTGTTGTCGGTGTGTGTGTGTGTGTGTGTTGTCGGTGTGTGTGTGTGTGTTGTCGGTGTGTGTGTGTGTGTGTTGTCGGTGTGTGTGTGTGTGTTGTGTGTGTGTGTGTTGTCGGTGTGTGTGTGTGTTGTCGGTGTGTGTGTGTGTGTGTGTGTTGTCGGTGTGTGTGTGTTGTCGGTGTGTGTGTGTGTTGTCAGTGTGTGTGTGTGTGTGTGTTGTCGGTGTGTGTGTGTGTGTGTGTTGTCGGTGTGTGTGTGTGTGATGTCGGTGTTGTGTGTGTGTGTGTTGTCGGTGTGTGTGTGTGTTGTCGGTGTTGTGTGTGTGTGTGTTGTCGGTGTGTGTGTGTGTTGTCGGTGTGTGTGTGTGTGTGTGTGTGTGTTGTCGGTGTGTGTGTGTTGTCGGTGTGTGTGTGTGTGTGTTGTCGGTGTGTGTGTGTGTGTTGTCGGTGTGTGTGTGTTGTCGGTGTGTTTGTATGTGTGTGTGGTCGGTGTGTGTGTGTGTGTGTTGTCGGTGTGTGTGTGTTGTGTGTGTGTGTGTTGTCGGTGTGTGTGTTTGTTGTCGGTGTGTGTGTGTGTGTGTGTGTGTGTTGTCGGTGTGTGTGTGTGTGTGTGTGTTGTCGGTGTGTGTGTGTGTGTGTGTTTGTGTTGTCGGTGTGTGTGTGTGTGTGTTGTGTGTGTGTGTGTTGTCGGTGTGTGTGTGTGTTGTCGGTGTGTGTGTGTGTGTGTTGTCGGTGTGTGTGTGTGTGTGTTGTTGGTGTGTGTGTGTGTTGTCGGTGTGTGTGTGTGTGTGTGTGTGTGTGTTGTCGGTGTGTGTGTGTGTGTTGTCGGTGTGTGTGTGTGTGTTGTCGGTGTGTGTGTATGTGTTGTCGGTGTGTATGTGTGTGTGTTGTCAGTGTGTGTGTGTGTGTGTTGTCGGTGTGTGTGTGTTTATGTGTTGTCGGTGTGTGTGTGTGTGTGTTGTCGGTGTGTGTGTGTGTGTTGTCTGTGTGTGTGTGTGTGTTGTCGGTGTGTGTGTGTGTGTGTTGTCGGTGTGTGTGTGTGTGTGTGTGTGTGTGTGTTGTCGGTGTGTGTGTGTGTGTGTGTGTTGTCGGTGTGTGTGTGTGTGTTTGTGTTGTCGGTGTGTGTGTGTGTGTGTGTTGTCGGTGTGTGTGTGTGTGTGTTGTCGGTGTGTGTGTGTGTGTTGTCGGTGTGTGTGTGTGTATGTGTTGTCGGTGTGTGTGTGTGTGTGTTGTCGGTGTGTGTGTGTGTGTGTTGTCGGTGTGTGTGTGTGTTGTCGGTATGTGTGTGTGTGTTGCTGGTGTTTGTGTGTGTGTGTGTTGTCGGTGTGTGTGTGTTGTCGGTGTGTGTGTGTGTGTGTGTGTGTGTGTGTGTTGTCGGTGTGTGTGTGTGTGTTGTCGGTGTGTGTGTGTGTGTGTTGTCGGTGTGTGTGTGTGTGTTGTCAGTGTGTGTGTGTGTGTTGTCGGTGTGTTTGTGTGTGTGTGTGGTCGGTGTGTGTGTGTGTGTGTTGTCGGTGTGTGTGTGTTGTGTGTGTGTGTGTTGTCGGTGTGTGTGTTTGTTGTCGGTGTGTGTGTGTGTGTGTTGTCGGTGTGTGTGTGTGTGTGTGTGTTGTCGGTGTGTGTGTGTGTGTGTGTTTGTGTTGTCGGTGTGTGTGTGTGTGTTGTGTGTGTGTGTGTTGTCGGTGTGTGTGTGTGTGTGTTGTCGGTGTGTGTGTGTGTGTGTGTTGTCGGTGTGTGTGTGTTGTCGGTGTGTGTGTGTGTGTTGTCAGTGTGTGTGTGTGTGTGTGTTGTCGGTGTGTGTGTGTGTGTGTGTTGTCGGTGTGTGTGTGTGTGATGTCGGTGTTGTGTGTGTGTGTGTTGTCGGTGTGTGTGTGTGTTGTCGGTGTTGTGTGTGTGTGTGTTGTCGGTGTGTGTGTGTGTTGTCGGTGTGTGTGTGTGTGTGTGTGTGTGTTGTCGGTGTGTGTGTGTTGTCGGTGTGTGTGTGTGTGTGTTGTCGGTGTGTGTGTGTGTGTGTTGTCGGTGTGTGTGTGTTGTCAGTGTGTGTGTGTGTGTGTGTTGTCGGTGTGTGTGTGTGTGTGTGTTCGGTGTGTGTGTGTGTGTGTGTTTGTGTTGTCGGTGTGTGTGTGTGTGTGTGTGTTGTGTGTGTGTGTGTTGTCGGTGTGTGTGTGTGTTGTCGGTGTGTGTGTGTGTGTGTGTTGTCGGTGTGTGTGTGTGTGTTGTCGGTGTGTGTGTGTGTGTTGTCGGTGTGTGTGTGTGTGTGTTGTCGGTGTGTGTGTGTGTGTGTGTGTGTTGTCGGTGTGTGTGTGTGTGTGTTGTCGGTGTGTGTGTGTGTGTGTTGTCGGTGTGTGTGTGTTGTCGGTGTGTGTGTGTGTTGTCGGTGTGTGTGTGTGTTGTTGGTGTGTGTGTGTGTGTGTTGTCGGTGTGTGTGTGTGTGTTGTGTGTGTGTGTGTTGTCGGTGTGTGTGTGTGTTGTCGGTGTGTGTGTGTATGTGTTGTCGGTGTGTGTGTGTGTGTTGTCGGTGTGTGTGTGTGTGTGTTGTCGGTGTGTGTGTGTTGTCGGTGTGTGTGTGTGTTGTCGGTGTGTGTGTGTGTGTGTTGTCGGTGTGTGTGTGTGTGTTGTGTGTGTGTGTGTTGTCGGTGTGTGTGTGTGTGTGTGTTGTCGGTGTGTGTGTGTGTGTGTGTGTTGTCGGTGTGTGTGTGTTGTCGGTGTGTGTGTGTGTGTGTGTTGTCAGTGTGTGTGTGTGTGTGTGTTGTCGGTGTGTGTGTGTGTGTGTGTTGTCGGTGTGTGTGTGTGTGTTGTCGGTGTGTGTGTGTGTGTGTGTTGTTGGTGTGTGTGTGTGTGTTGTCGGTGTGTTTGTGTGTGTGTGTTGTCGCTGTGTGTGTGTGTGTGTTGTCGGTGTGTGTGTGTGTGTGTTGTGTTTGTGTGTGTTGTCGGTGTGTGTGTGTGTGTTGTCGGTGTGTGTGTGTGTATGTGTTGTCGGTGTGTGTGTGTGTTGTCGGTGTGTGTGTGTGTGTGTTGTCGGTGTGTGTGTGTGTGTGTTGTCGGTATGTGTGTGTGTGTTGCTGGTGTTTGTGTGTGTGTGTGTGTGTGTGTGTGTTGTCGGTGTGTGTGTGTGTGTGTTGTCGGTGTGTGTGTGTGTGTTGTCGGTGTGTGTGTGTGTGTGTTGTCGGTGTGTGTGTGTGTGTGTTGTCGGTGTGTGTGTGTTGTCAGTGTGTGTGTGTGTGTGTGTTGTCGGTGTGTGTGTGTGTGTGTGTTCGGTGTGTGTGTGTGTGTGTGTTTGTGTTGTCGGTGTGTGTGTGTGTGTGTGTGTTGTGTGTGTGTGTGTTGTCGGTGTGTGTGTGTGTTGTCGGTGTGTGTGTGTGTGTGTGTTGTCGGTGTGTGTGTGTGTGTTGTCGGTGTGTGTGTGTGTGTTGTCGGTGTGTGTGTGTGTGTGTTGTCGGTGTGTGTGTGTGTGTGTGTGTGTTGTCGGTGTGTGTGTGTGTGTGTTGTCGGTGTGTGTGTGTGTGTGTTGTCGGTGTGTGTGTGTTGTCGGTGTGTGTGTGTGTTGTCGGTGTGTGTGTGTGTTGTTGGTGTGTGTGTGTGTGTGTTGTCGGTGTGTGTGTGTGTGTTGTGTGTGTGTGTGTTGTCGGTGTGTGTGTGTGTTGTCGGTGTGTGTGTGTATGTGTTGTCGGTGTGTGTGTGTGTGTTGTCGGTGTGTGTGTGTGTGTGTTGTCGGTGTGTGTGTGTTGTCGGTGTGTGTGTGTGTTGTCGGTGTGTGTGTGTGTGTGTTGTCGGTGTGTGTGTGTGTGTTGTGTGTGTGTGTGTTGTCGGTGTGTGTGTGTGTGTGTGTTGTCGGTGTGTGTGTGTGTGTGTGTGTTGTCGGTGTGTGTGTGTTGTCGGTGTGTGTGTGTGTGTGTGTTGTCAGTGTGTGTGTGTGTGTGTGTTGTCGGTGTGTGTGTGTGTGTGTGTTGTCGGTGTGTGTGTGTGTGTTGTCGGTGTGTGTGTGTGTGTGTGTTGTTGGTGTGTGTGTGTGTGTTGTCGGTGTGTTTGTGTGTGTGTGTTGTCGCTGTGTGTGTGTGTGTGTTGTCGGTGTGTGTGTGTGTGTGTTGTGTTTGTGTGTGTTGTCGGTGTGTGTGTGTGTGTTGTCGGTGTGTGTGTGTGTATGTGTTGTCGGTGTGTGTGTGTGTTGTCGGTGTGTGTGTGTGTGTGTTGTCGGTGTGTGTGTGTGTGTGTTGTCGGTATGTGTGTGTGTGTTGCTGGTGTTTGTGTGTGTGTGTGTGTGTGTGTGTGTTGTCGGTGTGTGTGTGTGTGTTGTCGGTGTGTGTGTGTGTGTGTTGTCGGTGTGTGTGTGTGTGTTGTCGGTGTGTGTGTGTGTGTTGTCGGTGTGTTTGTGTGTGTGTGTGGTCGGTGTGTGTGTGTGTGTGTTGTCGGTGTGTGTGTGTTGTGTGTGTGTGTGTTGTCGGTGTGTGTTTGTTGTCGGTGTGTGTGTGTGTGTGTGTGTGTTGTCGGTGTGTGTGTGTGTGTGTGTGTTGTCGGTGTGTGTGTGTGTGTTTGTGTTGTCGGTGTGTGTGTGTGTGTGTTGTCGGTGTGTGTGTGTGTGTGTTGTCGGTGTGTGTGTGTGTGTTGTCGGTGTGTGTGTGTGTGTGTTGTCGGTGTGTGTGTGTGTGTTGTGTGTGTGTGTGTTGTCGGTGTGTGTGTGTGTGTGTTGTCGGTGTGTGTGTGTGTGTGTGTGTTGTCGGTGTGTGTGTGTTGTCGGTGTGTGTGTGTGTGTGTGTTGTCAGTGTGTGTGTGTGTGTGTGTTGTCGGTGTGTGTGTGTGTGTGTGTTGTCGGTGTGTGTGTGTGTGTTGTCGGTGTGTGTGTGTGTGTGTGTTGTTGGTGTGTGTGTGTGTGTTGTCGGTGTGTTTGTGTGTGTGTGTTGTCGCTGTGTGTGTGTGTGTGTTGTCGGTGTGTGTGTGTGTGTGTGGTGTGTTTGTGTGTGTTGTCGGTGTGTGTGTGTGTGTTGTCGGTGTGTGTGTGTGTATGTGTTGTCGGTGTGTGTGTGTGTTGTCGGTGTGTGTGTGTGTGTGTTGTCGGTGTGTGTGTGTGTGTGTTGTCGGTATGTGTGTGTGTGTTGCTGGTGTTTGTGTGTGTGTGTGTGTGTGTGTGTGTTGTCGGTGTGTGTGTGTGTGTTGTCGGTGTGTGTGTGTGTGTGTTGTCGGTGTGTGTGTGTGTGTTGTCGGTGTGTGTGTGTGTGTTGTCGGTGTGTTTGTGTGTGTGTGTGGTCGGTGTGTGTGTGTGTGTGTTGTCGGTGTGTGTGTGTTGTGTGTGTGTGTGTTGTCGGTGTGTGTTTGTTGTCGGTGTGTGTGTGTGTGTGTGTGTGTTGTCGGTGTGTGTGTGTGTTGTCGGTGTGTGTGTGTGTGTTTGTGTTGTCGGTGTGTGTGTGTGTATGTGTTGTCGGTGTGTGTGTGTGTGTGTTGTCGGTGTGTGTGTGTGTGTGTTGTCGGTGTGTGTGTGTGTGTGTTGTCGGTATGTGTGTGTGTGTTGCTGGTGTTTGTGTGTGTGTGTGTTGTCGGTGTTTGTGTGTTGTCGGTGTGTGTGTGTGTGTGTGTGTGTGTGTGTGTGTGTGTGTGTGTTGTCGGTGTGTGTGTGTGTGTTGTCGGTGTGTGTGTGTGTGTGTTGTTGGTGTGTGTGTGTGTGTTGTCGGTGTGTGTGTGTGTGTTGTCGGTGTGTTTGTATGTGTGTGTGGTCGGTGTGTGTGTGTGTGTGTTGTCGGTGTGTGTGTGTTGTGTGTGTGTGTGTTGTCGGTGTGTGTGTTTGTTGTCGGTGTGTGTGTGTGTGTGTGTGTGTGTGTGTTGTCGGTGTGTGTGTGTGTGTGTGTTGTCGGTGTGTGTGTGTGTGTGTGTGTTTGTGTTGTCGGTGTGTGTGTGTGTGTGTTGTGTGTGTGTGTGTTGTCGGTGTGTGTGTGTGTTGTCGGTGTGTGTGTGTGTGTGTGTGTGTGTGTTGTCGGTGTGTGTGTGTGTGTTGTCGGTGTGTGTGTGTGTGTTGTCGGTGTGTGTGTGTGTGTTGTCGGTGTGTATGTGTGTGTGTTGTCAGTGTGTGTGTGTGTGTGTTGTCGGTGTGTGTGTGTTTATGTGTTGTCGGTGTGTGTGTGTGTGTGTTGTCGGTGTGTGTGTGTGTGTTGTCGGTGTGTGTGTGTGTGTTGTCGGTGTGTGTGTGTGTGTGTTGTCGGTGTGTGTGTGTGTGTGTGTGTGTGTGTTGTCGGTGTGTGTGTGTGTGTGTGTTGTCAGTGTGTGTGTGTTGTCGGTGTGTGTGTGTGTTGTCGGTGTGTTGTCGGTGTGTGTGTGTGTGTTGTCGGTGTGTGTGTGTGTGTTGTTGGTGTGTGTGTGTGTGTGTTGTCGGTGTGTGTCGTGTGTTGTGTGTGTGTGTGTGTTG
>NW_027675775.1:0-10000 GCF_965601325.2 Salmo salar
TCGGTGTGTGTGTGTGTGTGTGTTGTCGGTGTGTGTGTGTGTGTGTGTGTCGGTGTGTGTGTCGGTGTGTGTGTTGTCTGAGTGTGTGTGTGTGTGTTGCCGGTGTCGTGTGTGTGTGTTGTCGGTGTGTGTGTGTGTGTGTGTTGTCGGTGTGTGTGTGTGTGTCGTGTGTGTTGTCGGTGTGTGTGTGTGTGTCGGTGTCGGTGTGTGTGTGTGGGTGTCGGTCAGTGTGTGTGTGTGTGTGTGTTGTCGGTGTGTGTGTGTGTGTGTTGTCGGTGTGTGTGTGTGTGTGTGTGTGTTGTCGGTGTGTGTGTGTGTGTTGGCGTGTGTGTGTGTGTGTGTTGTCGGTGTGTGTGTGTGTGTTGCTGGTGTTCGTGTGTGTGTGTGTTGTCGATGTGTGTGTGGTGTGTTGTCGGTGTGTGTGTGTGTGTGTGTCGTGTGTGTGTGTGTGTCGGTGTCGTGTGTGTGTGTGTGTTGTCGGTGTGTATGTGTGTGTGTTGTCAGTGTGTGTGTGTGTGTGTTGTCGGTGTGTGTGTGTGTTGTCGGTGTGTGTGTGTGTGTGTTGTCGGTGTGTGTGTGTGTGTGTTGTCGGTGTGTGTGTGTGTGTGTTGTCGGTGTGTGTGTGTGTGTGTTGTCGGTGTGTGTGTGTTGTGTGTGTCGGTGTGTGTGTGTGTGTGTTGTCGGTGTGTGTGTGTGTGTGTGTGTGTGTGTGTGTGTGTGTGTGTGTCTGTTGTCGGTGTGTGTGTGTGTTTGTCGGTGTGTGTGTGTGTGTGTGTTGTCGGTGTGTGTGTGTGTGTTGTCGGTGTGTGTGTGTTGTGTTGTCAGTGTGTGTGTGTGTGTGTTGTCGGTGTGTGTGTGTGTGTGTTGTCGGTGTGTGTGTGTGTTGTCGGTGTGTGTGTGTTTGTCGTGTTGTGGTGTGTGTGTGTGTGTTGTCGGTGTGTGTGTGTGTGTTGTGGTGTGTGTGTGTTGTCGGTGTGTGTGTGTTGTCGGTGTGTGTGTGTGTGTGTGTGTGTGTTGTCGGTGTGTGCGTGTGTGTTGTCGGTGTGTGTGTGTGTGTGTGTCGTGGTGTGTGTGTGTGTGTGTGTGTGTTGTCGGTGTGTGTGTGTGTGTGTTGTCGGTGTGTGTGTGTGTGTGTGTTGTCGGTGTGTGTGTGTGTGTGTTGTCGGTGTGTGTGTGTGTGTGTTGTCGGTGTGTGTGTGTGTGTGTGTGTTGTCGTGTGTGTGTGTGTGTTGTGTGTGTGTGTGTTGTTTGTGTGTGTGTGTGTTGTCGGTGTGTGTGTGTGTGTGTTGTCGGTGTGTGTGTGTGTGTGTGTGTGTGTGTGTGTGTGTGTGTGTGTGTGTGTGTGTGGTGTCGTGTGTGTGTGTGTGTTGTCGGTGTGTGTGTGTGTGTTGTCGGTGTGTGTGTGTGTGTGTGTTGTCGGTGTGTGTGTGTGTCGGTGTGTGTGTGTGTGTGTTGTCGGTGTGTGTGTGTGTGTTGTCGGTGTGTGTGTGTGTGTGTTGTCGGTGTGTGTGTGTGTGTTGTCGGTGTGTGTGTGTGTGTTGTCGGTGTGTGTGTGTGTGTGTTGTCGGTGTGTGTGTGTGTGTGTGTGTGTGTGTGTGTGTGTGTTGTCGTGTGTGTGTTGTCGGTGTGTGTGTGTGTGTTGTCGTGTGTGTGTGTGTGTTGTCGGTGTGTGTGTGTGTGTGTTGTCGTGTGTGTGTGTGTGTGTTGTCGGTGTGTGTGTGTGTGTTGTCGGTGTGTGTGTGTGTGTTGTCGGTGTGTGTGTGTGTGTGTGTTGTCGGTGTGTGTGTGTGTGTGTTGTCGGTGTGTGTGTGTTGTCGGTGTGTGTGTGTGTGTGTGTTGTCGGTGTGTGTGTGTGTGTGTGTGTGTTGTCGGTGTGTGTGTGTGTGTGTTGTCGGTGTGTGTGTGTGTGTGTGAGTTGTCAGTGTGTGTGTGTGTGTGTTGTCGGTGTGTGTGTGTGTGTGTTGTCGGTGTGTGTGTGTGTGTTGTGTGTGTGAGTTGTCGGTGTGTGTGTGTGTGTGTTGTCGGTGTGTGTGTGTTGTCGGTGTGTGTGTGTGTGTGTTGTCGGTGTGTGTGTGTGTGTGTTGTCAGTGTGTGTGTGTGTGTGTGTTGTCGGTGTGTGTGTGTGTGTGTTGTCGGTGTGTGTGTGTGTGTGTTGTCTGTGTGTGTGTGTGTTGTCGGTGTGTGTGTGTTTATGTGTTGTCGGTGTGTGTGTGTGTGTGTGTTGTCGGTGTGTGTGTGTGTGTTGTCGGTGTGTGTGTGTGTGTGTTGTCGGTGTGTGTGTGTGTTGTCGGTGTGTGTGTGTGTGTGTGTGTGTGTGTGTGTGTCTGTTGTCGGTGTGTGTGTGTGTTGTCGGTGTGTGTGTGTGTGTGTGTTGTCGGTGTGTGTGTGTGTTGTCGGTGTGTGTGTGTTTATGTGTTGTCGGTGTGTGTGTGTGTGTGTTGTCGGTGTGTGTGTGTGTGTTGTCGGTGTGTGTGTGTGTGTGTTGTCGGTGTGTGTGTGTGTTGTCGGTGTGTGTGTGTGTGTGTGTGTGTGTGTGTGTGTGTCTGTTGTCGGTGTGTGTGTGTGTTGTCGGTGTGTGTGTGTGTGTGTGTTGTCGGTGTGTGTGTGTGTGTTGTCGGTGTGTGTGTGTGTGTGTTGTCAGTGTGTGTGTGTGTGTGTTGTCGGTGTGTGTGTGTGTGTGTTGTCGGTGTGTGTGTGTGTTGTCGGTGTGTGTGTGTTGTCGGTGTGTGTGTGTGTGTGTTGTCGGTGTGTGTGTGTGTTGTGTGTGTGTGTGTTGTCGGTGTGTGTGTTGTCTGAGTGTGTGTGTGTGTGTGTGTGTTGTCGGTGTGTGTGTGTTGTCGGTGTGTGTGTGTGTGTGTGTTGTCGGTGTGTGTGTGTGTGTGTGTGTGTTGTCGGTGTGTGTGTGTGTGTGTTGTCGGTGTGTGTGTGTGTGTGTGTTGTCAGTGTGTGTGTGTGTGTGTGTGTTGTCGGTGTGTGGGTGTGTGTGTTGTCGGTGTGTGTGTGTGTGTGTGTGTTGTCGGTGTGTGTGTGTGTGTTGTGTGTGTGTGTGTTGTTTGTGTGTGTGTGTGCTGTCGGTGTGTGTGTGTGTGTGTTGTCGTGTGTGTGTGTGTGTGTGTGTGTGTGTGTGTGTGTGTGTGTTGTCGGTGTGTGTGTGTGTGTGTGTTGTCGGTGTGTGTGTGTGTGTTGCCGGTGTGTGTGTGTGTGTGTGTTGTCGGTGTGTGTGTGTGTGGTCGGTGTGTGTGTGTGTGTTGTCGGTGTGTGTGTGTGTGTTGTCGGTGTGTGTGTGTTTATGTGTTGTCGGTGTGTGTGTGTGTTGTCGGTGTGTGTGTGTGTGTTGTCGGTGTGTGTGTGTGTGTGTTGTCGGTGTGTGTGTGTGTTGTCGGTGTGTGTGTGTGTGTTTGTGTTGTCGGTGTGTGTGTTGTCGGTGTGTGTGTGTGTGTTGTCGGTGTGTGTGTGTGTGTGTGTTGTCGGTGTGTGTGTGTGTGTGTTGTCAGTGTGTGTGTGTGTGTGTTGTCGGTGTGTGTGTGTGTGTTGTCGGTGTGTGTGTGTGTGTTGTGTGTGTGTGTTGTCGGTGTGTGTGTTGTCCGAGTGTGTGTGTGTGTGTGTTGTCGGTGTGTGTGTGTTGTCGGTGTGTGTGTGTGTGTGTGTTGTCGGTGTGTGTGTGTGTGTGTGTGTGTGTGTGTTGTCGGTGTGTGTGTGTGTGTGTTGTCGGTGTGTGTGTGTGTGTGTGAGTTGTCAGTGTGTGTGTGTGTGTGTTGTCGGTGTGTGTGTGTGTGTGTTGTCGGTGTGTGTGTGTGTGTTGTGTGTGTGAGTTGTCGGTGTGTGTGTGTGTGTGTTGTCGGTGTGTGTGTGTGTGTGTGTGTTGTCGGTGTGTGTGTGTTGTCGGTGTGTGTGTGTGTGTTGTCGGTGTGTGTGTGTGTGTTGTCAGTGTGTGTGTGTGTGTGTTGTCGGTGTGTGTGTGTGTGTTGTCGGTGTGTGTGTGTGTGTGTTGTGTGTGTGTGTGTGTGTGTTGTCGGTGTGTGTGTGTTGTCGGTGTGTGTGTGTGTGTGTTGTCGGTGTGTGTGTGTGTTGTCAGTGTGTGTGTGTGTGTGTTGTCGGTGTGTGTGTGTGTGTTGTCGGTGTGTGTGTGTGTGTTGTGTGTGTGTGTTGTCGGTGTGTGTGTTGTCCGAGTGTGTGTGTGTGTGTGTTGTCGGTGTGTGTGTGTTGTCGGTGTGTGTGTGTGTGTGTGTTGTCGGTGTGTGTGTGTGTGTGTGTGTGTGTGTGTTGTCGGTGTGTGTGTGTGTGTGTTGTCGGTGTGTGTGTGTGTGTGTGAGTTGTCAGTGTGTGTGTGTGTGTGTTGTCGGTGTGTGTGTGTGTGTGTTGTCGGTGTGTGTGTGTGTGTTGTGTGTGTGAGTTGTCGGTGTGTGTGTGTGTGTGTTGTCGGTGTGTGTGTGTGTGTGTGTGTTGTCGGTGTGTGTGTGTTGTCGGTGTGTGTGTGTGTGTTGTCGGTGTGTGTGTGTGTGTTGTCAGTGTGTGTGTGTGTGTTGTCGGTGTGTGTGTGTGTGTTGTCGGTGTGTGTGTGTGTGTGTTGTCGGTGTGTGTGTGTGTGTGTGTGTTGTCGGTGTGTGTGTGTTGTCGGTGTGTGTGTGTGTGTTGTCGGTGTGTGTGTGTGTGTTGTCAGTGTGTGTGTGTGTGTTGTCGGTGTGTGTGTGTGTGTTGTCGGTGTGTGTGTGTGTGTGTTGTGTGTGTGTGTGTGTGTGTTGTCGGTGTGTGTGTGTTGTCGGTGTGTGTGTGTGTGTGTGTTGTCGGTGTGTGTGTGTGTGTGTGTGTGTGTGTGTGTTGTCAGTGTGTGTGTGTGTGTGTTGTCGGTGTGTGTGTGTGTGTGTTGTCGGTGTGTGTGTGTGTGTGTGTGTTGTCGGTGTGTGTGTGTTGTCGGTGTGTGTGTGTGTGTTGTCGGTGTGTGTGTGTGTGTTGTCGGTGTGTGTGTGTGTGTGTTGTCGGTGTGTGTGTGTGTGTTGTCGGTGTGTGTGTGTGTGTGTTGTCGGTGTGTGTGTGTGTTGTCGGTGTGTGTGTGTGTGTTGTCGGTGTGTGTGTGTTGTCGGTGTGTGTGTGTGTGTTGTCGGTGTGTGTGTGTGTGTTGTCGGTGTGTGTGTGTGTGTTGTCAGTGTGTGTGTGTGTGTGTGTGTTGTCGGTGTGTGTGTGTGTGTGTGTTGTCGGTGTGTGTGTGTGTGTGTGTTGTCGGTGTGTGTGTGTGTGTGTTTTTGGTGTGTGTGTGTGTGTGTGTGTTGTCGGTGTGTGTGTGTGTGTGTTGTCGGTGTGTGTGTGTGTTGTCGGTGTGTGTGTGTGTGTGTGTGTGTGTGTGTGTGTGTTGTCGGTGTGTGTGTGTGTGTTGTCGGTGTGTGTGTGTGTGTGTTGTCAGTGTGTGTGTGTGTGTGTGTGTTGTCGGTGTGTGTGTGTGTGTGTTGTTGGTGTGTGTGTGTGTGTGTGTGTTGTCGGTGTGTGTGTGTTGTCTGTGTGTGTGTGTGTGTTGTCGGTGTGTGTGTGTTTATGTGTTGTCGGTGTGTGTGTGTGTTGTCGGTGTGTGTGTGTGTGTTGTCGGTGTGTGTGTGTGTGTTGTCGGTGTGTGTGTGTGTTGTCGGTGTGTGTGTGTGTGTGTGTGTGTGTGTGTGTGTGTTGTCGGTGTGTGTGTGTGTTGTCGGTGTGTATGTGTGTGTGTGTTGTCGGTGTGTGTGTGTGTGTGTTGTCGGTGTGTGTGTGTGTGTTGTCAGTGTGTGTGTGTGTGTGTTGTCGGTGTGTGTGTGTGTGTGTTGTCGGTGTGTGTGTGTGTTGTGTGTGTGTGTTGTCTGTGTGTGTGTTGTCTGAGTGTGTGTGTGTGTGTGTGTTGTCGGTGTGTGTGTGTTGTCGGTGTGTGTGTGTGTGTGTGTTGTCGGTGTGTGTGTGTGTGTGTGTGTGTGTTGTCGGTGTGTGTGTGTGTGTGTTGTCGGTGTGTGTGTGTGGGTGTTGTCAGTGTGTGTGTGTGTGTGTGTTGTCGGTGTGTGTGTGTTTGTGTTGTCGGTGTGTGTGTGTGTGTGTGTGTGTTGTCGGTGTGTGTGTGTTGTGGGTGTGTGTGTGTGTGTGTTGTCTGTGTGTGTGTGTGTGTTGCTGGTGTTTGTGTGTGTGTGTGTTGTCGATGTGTGTGTGGGTGTGTTGTCGGTGTGTGTGTGTGTGTGTGTGTGTGTGTTGTCGGTGTGTGTGTGTGTGTGTGTTGTCGGTGTGTGTGTGTGTGTTGTGTGTGTGTGTGTGTTGTCGGTGTGTGTGTGTGTGTTGTCGGTGTGTGTGTGTGTGTGTGTGTTGTCGGTGTGTGTGTGTGTGTTGTCGGTGTGTGTGTGTGTGTGTTGTCGGTGTGTGTGTGTGTTGTCGGTGTGTGTGTGTGTGTGTTGTGTGTGTGTGTGTTGTTTGTGTGTGTGTGTGTTGTCGGTGTGTGTGTGTGTGTCTGTTGTCGGTGTGTGTGTGTGTGTTGTCGGTGTGTGTGTGTGTGTGTTGTCGGTGTGTGTGTGTGTGTTGTCGGTGTGTGTGTGTGTGTTGTCAGTGTGTGTGTGTGTGTTGTCGGTGTGTGTGTGTTTATGTGTTGTCGGTGTGTGTGTGTGTGTGTTGTCGGTGTGTGTGTGTGTGTTGTCAGTGTGTGTGTGTGTGTGTTGTCGGTGTGTGTGTGTGTGTTGTCGGTGTGTGTGTGTGTGTTGTGTGTGTGTGTTGTCGGTGTGTGTGTTGTCCGAGTGTGTGTGTGTGTGTGTTGTCGGTGTGTGTGTGTTGTCGGTGTGTGTGTGTGTGTGTGTTGTCGGTGTGTGTGTGTGTGTGTGTGTGTGTGTGTTGTCGGTGTGTGTGTGTGTGTGTTGTCGGTGTGTGTGTGTGTGTGTGAGTTGTCAGTGTGTGTGTGTGTGTGTTGTGTGTGTGTGTGTGTTGTCGGTGTGTGTGTGTGTGTTGTGTGTGTGAGTTGTCGGTGTGTGTGTGTGTGTGTTGTCGGTGTGTGTGTGTGTGTGTGTGTTGTCGGTGTGTGTGTGTTGTCGGTGTGTGTGTGTGTGTTGTCGGTGTGTGTGTGTGTGTTGTCAGTGTGTGTGTGTGTGTTGTCGGTGTGTGTGTGTGTGTTGTCGGTGTGTGTGTGTGTGTGTTGTGTGTGTGTGTGTGTGTGTTGTCGGTGTGTGTGTGTTGTCGGTGTGTGTGTGTGTGTGTGTTGTCGGTGTGTGTGTGTGTGTGTGTGTGTGTGTGTTGTCAGTGTGTGTGTGTGTGTGTTGTCGGTGTGTGTGTGTGTGTGTTGTCGGTGTGTGTGTGTGTGTGTGTGTTGTCGGTGTGTGTGTGTTGTCGGTGTGTGTGTGTGTGTTGTCGGTGTGTGTGTGTGTGTTGTCGGTGTGTGTGTGTGTGTGTTGTCGGTGTGTGTGTGTGTGTTGTCGGTGTGTGTGTGTGTGTGTTGTCGGTGTGTGTGTGTGTTGTCGGTGTGTGTGTGTGTGTTGTCGGTGTGTGTGTGTTGTCGGTGTGTGTGTGTGTGTTGTCGGTGTGTGTGTGTGTGTTGTCGGTGTGTGTGTGTGTGTTGTCAGTGTGTGTGTGTGTGTGTGTGTTGTCGGTGTGTGTGTGTGTGTGTGTTGTCGGTGTGTGTGTGTGTGTGTGTTGTCGGTGTGTGTGTGTGTGTGTTGTCGGTGTGTGTGTGTGTGTGTTGTCGGTGTGTGTGTGTGTGTGTTGTCGGTGTGTGTGTGTGTTGTCGGTGTGTGTGTGTGTGTGTGTGTGTGTGTGTGTGTGTTGTCGGTGTGTGTGTGTTTATGTGTTGTCGGTGTGTGTGTGTGTTGTCGGTGTGTGTGTGTGTGTTGTCGGTGTGTGTGTGTGTGTTGTCGGTGTGTGTGTGTGTTGTCGGTGTGTGTGTGTGTTGTCGGTGTGTATGTGTGTGTGTGTTGTCGGTGTGTGTGTGTGTGTGTTGTCGGTGTGTGTGTGTGTGTTGTCAGTGTGTGTGTGTGTGTGTTGTCGGTGTGTGTGTGTGTGTGTTGTCGGTGTGTGTGTGTGTTGTGTGTGTGTGTTGTCGGTGTGTGTGTTGTCTGAGTGTGTGTGTGTGTGTGTGTTGTCGGTGTGTGTGTGTTGTCGGTGTGTGTGTGTGTGTGTGTTGTCGGTGTGTGTGTGTGTGTGTGTGTGTGTTGTCGGTGTGTGTGTGTGTGTGTTGTCGGTGTGTGTGTGTGGGTGTTGTCAGTGTGTGTGTGTGTGTGTGTTGTCGGTGTGTGTGTGTTTGTGTTGTCGGTGTGTGTGTGTGTGTGTGTGTTGTCGGTGTGTGTGTGTTGTGGGTGTGTGTGTGTGTGTGTTGTCTGTGTGTGTGTGTGTGTTGCTGGTGTTTGTGTGTGTGTGTGTTGTCGATGTGTGTGTGGGTGTGTTGTCGGTGTGTGTGTGTGTGTGTGTGTGTGTGTTGTCGGTGTGTGTGTGTGTGTGTGTTGTCGGTGTGTGTGTGTGTGTTGTGTGTGTGTGTGTGTTGTCGGTGTGTGTGTGTGTGTTGTCGGTGTGTGTGTGTGTGTGTTGTCGGTGTGTGTGTGTGTGTGTTGTCGGTGTGTGTGTGTGTGTTGTCGGTGTGTGTGTGTGTGTGTTGTCGGTGTGTGTGTGTGTGTGTGTGTGTGTTGTCGGTGTGTGTGTGTGTGTGTTGTGTGTGTGTGTTGTTTGTGTGTGTGTGTGTTGTCGGTGTGTGTGTGTGTGTCTGTTGTCGGTGTGTGTGTGTGTGTTGTCGGTGTGTGTGTGTGTGTGTTGTCGGTGTGTGTGTGTGTGTTGTCGGTGTGTGTGTGTGTGTTGTCAGGTGTGTGTGTGTGTGTTGTCGGTGTGTGTGTGTTTGTGTGTTGTCGGTGTGTGTGTGTGTGTGTTGTGTGTGTGTGTGTGTGTGTTGTCAGTGTGTGTGTGTGTGTGTTGTCGGTGTGTGTGTGTGTTGTCGGTGTGTGTGTGTGTGTGTGTGTGTGTGTGTGTTGTCGGTGTGTGTGTGTGTGTGTGTTGTCGGTGTGTGTGTGTGTGTGTTGTCGGTGTGTGTGTGTGTGTGTGTGTTGTCGGTGTGTGTGTGTGTGTGTTGTCAGTGTGTGTGTGTGTTGTCGGTGTGTGTGTGTGTGTGTTGTCGGTGTGTGTGTGTGTGTTGTGTGTGTGTGTGTGTTGTCGGTGTGTGTGTGTGTGTGTTGTCGGTGTGTGTGTGTGTGTGTTGTCGGTGTGTGTGTGTGTGTGTGTTGTCGGTGTGTGTGTGTGTGTGTTGTCGGTGTGTGTGTGTGTGTGTGTGTTGTCGGTGTGTGTGTGTGTGTGTTGTGTGTGTGTGTGTTGTTTGTGTGTGTGTGTGTTGTCGGTGTGTGTGTGTGTGTCTGTTGTCGGTGTGTGTGTGTGTGTGTTGTCGGTGTGTGTGTGTGTGTGTTGTCGGTGTGTGTGTGTGTGTTGTCGGTGTGTGTGTGTGTGTTGTCAGTGTGTGTGTGTGTGTGTTGTCGGTGTGTGTGTGTTTATGTGTTGTCGGTGTGTGTGTGTGTGTGTTGTCGGTGTGTGTGTGTGTGTTGTCGGTGTGTGTGTGTGTGTGTTGTCGGTGTGTGTGTGTGTTGTCGGTGTGTGTGTGTGTGTGTGTGTGTGTGTTGTCGGTGTGTGTGTGTGTGTGTGTTGTCGGTGTGTGTGTGTGTGTTGTCGGTGTGTGTGTGTGTGTGTGTGTTGTCGGTGTGTGTGTGTGTGTGTTGTCAGTGTGTGTGTGTGTGTGTTGTCGGTGTGTGTGTGTTTATGTGTTGTCGGTGTGTGTGTGTGTGTGTTGTCGGTGTGTGTGTGTGTGTGTGTTGTCGGTGTGTGTGTGTGTTGTCGGTGTGTGTGTGTGTGTTGTCGGTGTGTGTGTGTTGTCGGTGTGTGTGTGTGTGTGTTGTCGGTGTGTGTGTGTATGTGTTGTCGGTGTGTGTGTGTGTGTGTGTTGTCAGTGTGTGTGTGTGTGTGTGTTGTCGGTGTGTGTGTGTGTGTTAGTGTGTTGTCGGTGTGTGTGTGTGTGTGTTGTCGGTGTGTGTGTGTGTGTGTGTGTTGT
>NW_027675775.1:15000-32416 GCF_965601325.2 Salmo salar
AGTGTGTGTGTGTGTGTGTTGTCGGTGTGTGTGTGTGTGTGTTGTCGGTGTGTGTGTGTGTTGTGTGTGTGTGTTGTCGGTGTGTGTGTTGTCTGAGTGTGTGTGTGTGTGTGTTGTCGGTGTGTGTGTGTTGTCGGTGTGTGTGTGTGTTGTCGGTGTGTGTGTGTGTGTGTGTGTGTGTTGTCGGTGTGTGTGTGTGTGTGTTGTCGGTGTGTGTGTGTGGGTGTTGTCAGTGTGTGTGTGTGTGTGTGTTGTCGGTGTGTGTGTGTTTGTGTTGTCGGTGTGTGTGTGTGTGTGTGTGTTGTCGGTGTGTGTGTGTTGTGGGTGTGTGTGTGTGTGTGTTGTCTGTGTGTGTGTGTGTGTTGCTGGTGTTTGTGTGTGTGTGTGTTGTCGATGTGTGTGTGGGTGTGTTGTCGGTGTGTGTGTGTGTGTGTGTGTGTGTGTGTTGTCGGTGTGTGTGTGTGTGTGTGTTGTCGGTGTGTGTGTGTGTGTTGTGTGTGTGTTGTCGGTGTGTGTGTGTGTGTTGTCGGTGTGTGTGTGTGTGTGTTGTCGGTGTGTGTGTGTGTGTGTTGTCGGTGTGTGTGTGTGTGTGTTGTCGGTGTGTGTGTGTGTGTGTTGTCGGTGTGTGTGTGTGTGTGTGTTGTCGGTGTGTGTGTGTGTGTGTTGTGTGTGTGTGTGTGTGTGTTGTCAGTGTGTGTGTGTGTGTGTTGTCGGTGTGTGTGTGTGTTGTCGGTGTGTGTGTGTGTGTGTGTGTGTGTGTGTGTTGTCGGTGTGTGTGTGTGTGTGTGTTGTCGGTGTGTGTGTGTGTGTGTTGTCGGTGTGTGTGTGTGTGTGTGTGTTGTCGGTGTGTGTGTGTGTGTGTTGTCAGTGTGTGTGTGTGTTGTCGGTGTGTGTGTGTGTGTGTTGTCGGTGTGTGTGTGTGTGTTGTGTGTGTGTGTGTGTTGTCGGTGTGTGTGTGTGTGTGTTGTCGGTGTGTGTGTGTGTGTGTTGTCGGTGTGTGTGTGTGTGTGTGTTGTCGGTGTGTGTGTGTGTGTGTTGTCGGTGTGTGTGTGTGTGTGTGTGTTGTCGGTGTGTGTGTGTGTGTGTTGTGTGTGTGTGTGTTGTTTGTGTGTGTGTGTGTTGTCGGTGTGTGTGTGTGTGTCTGTTGTCGGTGTGTGTGTGTGTGTGTTGTCGGTGTGTGTGTGTGTGTGTTGTCGGTGTGTGTGTGTGTGTTGTCGGTGTGTGTGTGTGTGTTGTCAGTGTGTGTGTGTGTGTGTTGTCGGTGTGTGTGTGTTTATGTGTTGTCGGTGTGTGTGTGTGTGTGTTGTCGGTGTGTGTGTGTGTGTTGTCGGTGTGTGTGTGTGTGTGTTGTCGGTGTGTGTGTGTGTTGTCGGTGTGTGTGTGTGTGTGTGTGTGTGTGTTGTCGGTGTGTGTGTGTGTGTGTGTTGTCGGTGTGTGTGTGTGTGTTGTCGGTGTGTGTGTGTGTGTGTGTGTTGTCGGTGTGTGTGTGTGTGTGTTGTCAGTGTGTGTGTGTGTGTGTTGTCGGTGTGTGTGTGTTTATGTGTTGTCGGTGTGTGTGTGTGTGTTGTCGGTGTGTGTGTGTGTGTGTGTTGTCGGTGTGTGTGTGTGTTGTCGGTGTGTGTGTGTGTGTTGTCGGTGTGTGTGTGTTGTCGGTGTGTGTGTGTGTGTGTTGTCGGTGTGTGTGTGTATGTGTTGTCGGTGTGTGTGTGTGTGTGTGTTGTCAGTGTGTGTGTGTGTGTGTGTTGTCGGTGTGTGTGTGTGTGTTAGTGTGTTGTCGGTGTGTGTGTGTGTGTGTTGTCGGTGTGTGTGTGTGTGTGTGTGTTGTCGGTGTGTGTGTGTGTGTGTTGTGTGTGTGTGTTGTTTGTGTGTGTGTGTGTTGTCGGTGTGTGTGTGTGTGTGTTGTCGGTGTGTGTGTGTGTGTTTGTGTGTGTGTGTGTGTGTGTGTGTTGCCGGTGTGTGTGTGTGTGTTGTCGGTGTGTGTGTGTGTGTGTTGTCGGTGTGTGTGTGTGTGTGTTGTCGGTGTGTGTGTGTGTGTTGTCGGTGTGTGTGTGTGTTTATGTGTTGTCGGTGTGTGTGTGTGTGTGTTGTCGGTGTGTGTGTGTGTGTGTGTTGTCGGTGTGTGTGTGTGTGTTGTCGGTGTGTGTGTGTGTGTGTGTGTTGTCGGTGTGTGTGTGTGTGTTGTCGGTGTGTGTGTGTGTTGTCGGTGTGTGTGTGTGTTGTCGGTGTGTGTGTGTGTGTGTGTGTTGTCGGTGTGTGTGTGTGTGTTGTCGGTGTGTGTGTGTGTTGTCGGTGTGTGTGTGTGTGTTGTCGGTGTGTGTGTGTGTGTGTTGTCAGTGTGTGTGTGTGTGTGTTGTCGGTGTGTGTGTGTTTATGTGTTGTCGGTGTGTGTGTGTGTTGTCGGTGTGTGTGTGTGTGTTGTCGGTGTGTGTGTGTGTTGTCGGTGTGTGTGTGTGTGTTGTCGGTGTGTGTGTGTTGTCGGTGTGTGTGTGTGTGTGTTGTCGGTGTGTGTGTGTGTGTGTTGTCGGTGTGTGTGTGTTTGTGTTGTCGGTGTGTGTGTGTGTGTGTTGTCGGTGTGTGTGTGTGTGTGTTGTCGGTGTGTGTGTGTGTGTGTGTGTTGTCGGTGTGTGTGTGTGTGTTGTGTGTGTGTGTGTTGTTTGTGTGTGTGTGTGTTGTCGGTGTGTGTGTGTGTGTGTTGTCGGTGTGTGTGTGTGTGTGTGTGTGTGTGTGTGTGTGTGTGTGTGTGTGTGTGTGTGTGTGTGTGTGTTGTCGGTGTGTGTGTGTGTGTGTGTTGTCGGTGTGTGTGTGTGTGTTGTCGGTGTGTGTGTGTGTGTGTTGTCGGTCTGTTGTCGGTGTGTGTGTGTGTGTTGTCGGTGTGTGTGTGTGTGTTGTCGGTATGTGTGTGTGTGTGTTGTCGGTGTGTGTGTGTGTTGTCGGTGTGTGTGTGTGTGTGTGTGTTGTCGGTGTGTGTGTGTGTGTCTTGTCGGTGTGTGTGTGTGTGTGTTGTTGGTGTGTGTGTGTGTGTGTTGTGTGTGTGTGTGTTGTTTGTGTGTGTGTGTGTTGTCGGTGTGTGTGTGTGTGTCTGTTGTCGGTGTGTGTGTGTGTTGTCGGTGTGTGTGTGTGTGTGTGTTGTCGGTGTGTGTGTGTGTGTTGTCGGTGTGTGTGTGTGTGTGTTGTCGGTGTGTGTGTGTGTGTGTGTTGTGTGTGTGTGTGTTGTCAGTGTGTGTGTGTGTGTTGTCGGTGTGTGTGTGTGTTGTCGGTGTGTGTGTGTGTGTGTGTGTGTGTGTGTGTGTTGTCGGTGTGTGTGTGTGTGTGTTGTCGGTGTGTGTGTGTGTGTGTTGTCAGTGTGTGTGTGTGTGTGTGTTGTCGGTGTGTGTGTGTGTGTGTTGTCGGTGTGTGTGTGTGTGTGTTGTCTGTGTGTGTGTGTGTTGTCGGTGTGTGTGTGTTTATGTGTTGTCGGTGTGTGTGTGTGTGTGTTGTCGGTGTGTGTGTGTGTTGTCGGTGTGTGTGTGTGTGTGTTGTCGGTGTGTGTGTGTGTTGTCGGTGTGTGTGTGTGTGTGTGTGTGTGTGTGTGTGTGTGTGTGTTGTCGGTGTGTGTGTGTGTTGTCGGTGTGTGTGTGTGTGTGTTGTCAGTGTGTGTGTGTGTGTGTGTTGTCGGTGTGTGTGTGTGTGTGTTGTCGGTGTGTGTGTGTGTGTGTTGTCTGTGTGTGTGTGTGTTGTCGGTGTGTGTGTGTTTATGTGTTGTCGGTGTGTGTGTGTGTGTGTTGTCGTGTGTGTGTGTGTGTTGTCGGTGTGTGTGTGTGTGTGTTGTCGGTGTGTGTGTGTGTTGTCGGTGTGTGTGTGTGTGTGTGTGTGTGTGTGTGTGTGTGTGTGTTGTCGGTGTGTGTGTGTGTTGTCGGTGTGTGTGTGTGTGTGTGTGTGTGTTGTCGGTGTGTGTGTGTGTGTGTGTTGTCGGTGTGTGTGTGTGTGTGTTGTCAGTGTGTGTGTGTGTGTGTTGTCGGTGTGTGTGTGTGTGTGTGTTGTCGGTGTGTGTGTGTGTTGTCGGTGTGTGTGTGTTGTCGGTGTGTGTGTGTGTGTGTGTTGTCGGTGTGTGTGTGTGTTGTGTGTGTGTGTGTTGTCGGTGTGTGTGTTGTCTGGTGTGTGTGTGTGTGTGTGTGTTGTCGGTGTGTGTGTGTTGTCGGTGTGTGTGTGTGTGTGTGTTGTCGGTGTGTGTGTGTGTGTGTGTGTTGTCGGTGTGTGTGTGTGTGTGTGTTGTCGGTGTGTGTGTGTGTGTGTGTTGTCAGTGTGTGTGTGTGTGTGTGTGTTGTCGGTGTGTGGGTGTGTGTGTTGTCGGTGTGTGTGTGTGTGTGTTGTCGGTGTGTGTGTGTGTGTGTGTGTGTGTGTGTGTTGTTTGTGTGTGTGTGTGTTGTCGGTGTGTGTGTGTGTGTGTTGTCGGTGTGTGTGTGTGTGTGTGTGTGTGTGTGTGTGTGTGTGTGTGTGTGTGTGTGTGTGTGTGTTGTCGGTGTGTGTGTGTGTGTGTGTTGTCGGTGTGTGTGTGTGTGTTGCCGGTGTGTGTGTGTGTGTGTGTTGTCGGTGTGTGTGTGTGTGGTCGGTGTGTGTGTGTGTGTTGTCGGTGTGTGTGTGTGTGTTGTCGGTGTGTGTGTGTTTATGTGTTGTCGGTGTGTGTGTGTGTGTGTTGTCGGTGTGTGTGTGTGTGTTGTCGGTGTGTGTGTGTGTGTGTTGTCGGTGTGTGTGTGTGTTGTCGGTGTGTGTGTGTGTGTGTGTGTTGTCGGTGTGTGTGTGTGTGTTGTCGGTGTGTGTGTGTGTTGTCGGTGTGTGTGTGTGTGTTGTCGGTGTGTGTGTGTGTGTGTTGTCAGTGTGTGTGTGTGTGTGTTGTCGGTGTGTGTGTGTTTATGTGTTGTCGGTGTGTGTGTGTGTTGTCGGTGTGTGTGTGTGTGTTGTCGGTGTGTGTGTGTGTTGTCGGTGTGTGTGTGTGTGTTGTCGGTGTGTGTGTGTTGTCGGTGTGTGTGTGTGTGTGTTGTCGGTGTGTGTGTGTGTGTGTTGTCGGTGTGTGTGTGTTTGTGTTGTCGGTGTGTGTGTGTGTGTGTTGTCGGTGTGTGTGTGTGTGTGTTGTCGGTGTGTGTGTGTGTGTGTGTGTTGTAGGTGTGTGTGTGTGTGTTGTGTGTGTGTGTGTTGTTTGTGTGTGTGTGTGTTGTCGGTGTGTGTGTGTGTGTGTTGTCGGTGTGTGTGTGTGTGTGTGTGTGGTGTGTGTGTGTGTGTGTGTGTGTGTGTGTGTGTGTGTGTTGTCGGTGTGTGTGTGTGTGTGTGTTGTCGGTGTGTGTGTGTGTGTTGTCGGTGTGTGTGTGTGTGTGTTGTCGGTCTGTTGTCGGTGTGTGTGTGTGTGTTGTCGGTGTGTGTGTGTGTGTTGTCGGTATGTGTGTGTGTGTGTTGTCGGTGTGTGTGTGTGTTGTCGGTGTGTGTGTGTGTGTGTGTGTTGTCGGTGTGTGTGTGTGTGTCTTGTCGGTGTGTGTGTGTGTGTGTTGTTGGTGTGTGTGTGTGTGTGTTGTGTGTGTGTGTGTTGTTTGTGTGTGTGTGTGTTGTCGGTGTGTGTGTGTGTGTCTGTTGTCGGTGTGTGTGTGTGTTGTCGGTGTGTGTGTGTGTGTGTGTTGTCGGTGTGTGTGTGTGTGTTGTCGGTGTGTGTGTGTGTGTGTTGTCGGTGTGTGTGTGTGTGTGTGTTGTGTGTGTGTGTGTTGTCAGTGTGTGTGTGTGTGTTGTCGGTGTGTGTGTGTGTTGTCGGTGTGTGTGTGTGTGTGTGTGTGTGTGTGTGTGTTGTCGGTGTGTGTGTGTGTGTGTTGTCGGTGTGTGTGTGTGTGTGTTGTCAGTGTGTGTGTGTGTGTGTGTTGTCGGTGTGTGTGTGTGTGTGTTGTCGGTGTGTGTGTGTGTGTGTTGTCTGTGTGTGTGTGTGTTGTCGGTGTGTGTGTGTTTATGTGTTGTCGGTGTGTGTGTGTGTGTGTTGTCGGTGTGTGTGTGTGTTGTCGGTGTGTGTGTGTGTGTGTTGTCGGTGTGTGTGTGTGTTGTCGGTGTGTGTGTGTGTGTGTGTGTGTGTGTGTGTGTGTGTTGTCGGTGTGTGTGTGTGTTGTCGGTGTGTGTGTGTGTGTGTGTGTTGTCGGTGTGTGTGTGTGTGTGTGTTGTCGGTGTGTGTGTGTGTGTGTTGTCAGTGTGTGTGTGTGTGTGTTGTCGGTGTGTGTGTGTGTGTGTGTTGTCGGTGTGTGTGTGTGTTGTCGGTGTGTGTGTGTTGTCGGTGTGTGTGTGTGTGTGTGTTGTCGGTGTGTGTGTGTGTTGTGTGTGTGTGTGTTGTCGGTGTGTGTGTTGTCTGAGTGTGTGTGTGTGTGTGTGTGTTGTCGGTGTGTGTGTGTTGTCGGTGTGTGTGTGTGTGTGTGTTGTCGGTGTGTGTGTGTGTGTGTGTGTGTTGTCGGTGTGTGTGTGTGTGTGTTGTCGGTGTGTGTGTGTGTGTGTGTTGTCAGTGTGTGTGTGTGTGTGTGTGTTGTCGGTGTGTGGGTGTGTGTGTTGTCGGTGTGTGTGTGTGTGTGTTGTCGGTGTGTGTGTGTGTGTGTTGTGTGTGTGTGTGTTGTTTGTGTGTGTGTGTGTTGTCGGTGTGTGTGTGTGTGTGTTGTCGGTGTGTGTGTGTGTGTGTGTGGTGTGTGTGTGTGTGTGTGTGTGTGTGTGTGTGTGTGTGTTGTCGGTGTGTGTGTGTGTGTGTGTTGTCGGTGTGTGTGTGTGTGTTGCCGGTGTGTGTGTGTGTGTGTGTTGTCGGTGTGTGTGTGTGTGGTCGGTGTGTGTGTGTGTGTTGTCGGTGTGTGTGTGTGTGTTGTCGGTGTGTGTGTGTTTATGTGTTGTCGGTGTGTGTGTGTGTGTGTTGTCGGTGTGTGTGTGTGTGTTGTCGGTGTGTGTGTGTGTGTGTTGTCGGTGTGTGTGTGTGTTGTCGGTGTGTGTGTGTGTGTTTGTGTTGTCGGTGTGTGTGTTGTCGGTGTGTGTGTGTGTGTTGTCGGTGTGTGTGTGTGTGTGTTGTCGGTGTGTGTGTGTGTGTGTTGTCAGTGTGTGTGTGTGTTGTCGGTGTGTGTGTGTGTGTTGTCGGTGTGTGTGTGTGTGTGTGTGTGTGTGTTGTCGGTGTGTGTGTTGTCCGAGTGTGTGTGTGTGTGTGTTGTCGGTGTGTGTGTGTTGTCGGTGTGTGTGTGTGTGTGTGTTGTCGGTGTGTGTGTGTGTGTGTGTGTGTGTGTGTGTTGTCGGTGTGTGTGTGTGTGTGTTGTCGGTGTGTGTGTGTGTGTGTGAGTTGTCAGTGTGTGTGTGTGTGTGTTGTCGGTGTGTGTGTGTGTGTGTTGTCGGTGTGTGTGTGTGTGTGTGTGTTGTCGGTGTGTGTGTGTTGTCGGTGTGTGTGTGTGTGTTGTCGGTGTGTGTGTGTGTGTTGTCAGTGTGTGTGTGTGTGTGTTGTCGGTGTGTGTGTGTGTGTTGTCGGTGTGTGTGTGTGTGTGTTGTGTGTGTGTGTGTGTGTTGTCGGTGTGTGTGTGTTGTCGGTGTGTGTGTGTGTGTGTGTTGTCGGTGTGTGTGTGTGTGTGTGTGTTGTCAGTGTGTGTGTGTGTGTGTTGTCGGTGTGTGTGTGTGTGTGTTGTCGGTGTGTGTGTGTGTGTGTGTGTTGTCGGTGTGTGTGTGTTGTCGGTGTGTGTGTGTGTGTTGTCGGTGTGTGTGTGTGTGTTGTCGGTGTGTGTGTGTGTGTGTTGTCGGTGTGTGTGTGTGTGTTGTCGGTGTGTGTGTGTGTGTGTTGTCGGTGTGTGTGTGTGTTGTCGGTGTGTGTGTGTGTGTTGTCGGTGTGTGTGTGTTGTCGGTGTGTGTGTGTGTGTTGTCGGTGTGTGTGTGTGTGTTGTCGGTGTGTGTGTGTGTGTGTGTTGTCAGTGTGTGTGTGTGTGTGTGTTGTCGGTGTGTGTGTGTGTGTGTGTTGTCGGTGTGTGTGTGTGTGTGTGTTGTCGGTGTGTGTGTGTGTGTGTTTTCGGTGTGTGTGTGTGTGTGTGTTGTCGGTGTGTGTGTGTGTGTGTTGTCGGTGTGTGTGTGTGTTGTCGGTGTGTGTGTGTGTGTGTGTGTGTGTGTGTGTGTGTGTGTTGTCGGTGTGTGTGTGTGTGTTGTCGGTGTGTGTGTGTGTGTGTTGTCAGTGTGTGTGTGTGTGTGTGTGTGTTGTCGGTGTGTGTGTGTTGTTGGTGTGTGTGTGTGTGTGTTGTCGGTGTGTGTGTGTTGTCGGTGTGTGTGTGTGTTGTCTGTGTGTGTGTGTGTGTTGTCGGTGTGTGTGTGTTTATGTGTTGTCGGTGTGTGTGTGTGTTGTCGGTGTGTGTGTGTGTGTTGTCGGTGTGTGTGTGTGTGTTGTCGGTGTGTGTGTGTGTTGTCGGTGTGTGTGTGTGTGTGTGTGTGTGTGTGTGTGTTGTCGGTGTGTGTGTGTGTTGTCGGTGTGTATGTGTGTGTGTGTTGTCGGTGTGTGTGTGTGTGTGTTGTCGGTGTGTGTGTGTGTGTTGTCAGTGTGTGTGTGTGTGTGTTGTCGGTGTGTGTGTGTGTGTGTTGTCGGTGTGTGTGTGTGTTGTGTGTGTGTGTTGTCGGTGTGTGTGTTGTCTGAGTGTGTGTGTGTGTGTGTTGTCGGTGTGTGTGTGTTGTCGGTGTGTGTGTGTGTTGTCGGTGTGTGTGTGTGTGTGTGTGTGTGTTGTCGGTGTGTGTGTGTGTGTGTTGTCGGTGTGTGTGTGTGGGTGTTGTCAGTGTGTGTGTGTGTGTGTGTTGTCGGTGTGTGTGTGTTTGTGTTGTCGGTGTGTGTGTGTGTGTGTGTGTTGTCGGTGTGTGTGTGTTGTGGGTGTGTGTGTGTGTGTGTTGTCTGTGTGTGTGTGTGTGTTGCTGGTGTTTGTGTGTGTGTGTGTTGTCGATGTGTGTGTGGGTGTGTTGTCGGTGTGTGTGTGTGTGTGTGTGTGTGTGTGTTGTCGGTGTGTGTGTGTGTGTGTGTTGTCGGTGTGTGTGTGTGTGTTGTGTGTGTGTTGTCGGTGTGTGTGTGTGTGTTGTCGGTGTGTGTGTGTGTGTGTTGTCGGTGTGTGTGTGTGTGTGTTGTCGGTGTGTGTGTGTGTGTGTTGTCGGTGTGTGTGTGTGTGTGTTGTCGGTGTGTGTGTGTGTGTGTGTTGTCGGTGTGTGTGTGTGTGTGTTGTGTGTGTGTGTGTTGTTTGTGTGTGTGTGTGTTGTCGGTGTGTGTGTGTGTGTCTGTTGTCGGTGTGTGTGTGTGTGTTGTCGGTGTGTGTGTGTGTGTGTTGTCGGTGTGTGTGTGTGTGTTGTCGGTGTGTGTGTGTGTGTTGTCAGTGTGTGTGTGTGTGTGTTGTCGGTGTGTGTGTGTTTATGTGTTGTCGGTGTGTGTGTGTGTGTGTTGTCGGTGTGTGTGTGTGTGTTGTCAGTGTGTGTGTGTGTGTGTTGTCGGTGTGTGTGTGTGTTGTCGGTGTGTGTGTGTGTGTGTGTTGTCGGTGTGTGTGTGTGTGTGTGTTGTCGGTGTGTGTGTGTGTGTGTTGTCGGTGTGTGTGTGTGTGTGTGTGTTGTCGGTGTGTGTGTGTTGTGTGTGTGTGTGTGTTGTCGGTGTGTGTGTGTGTGTGTTGTCGGTGTGTGTGTGTGTGTGTTGTCGGTGTGTGTGTGTGTGTGTTGTCGGTGTGTGTGTGTGTGTGTTGTCGGTGTGTGTGTGTGTGTGTGTGTTGTCGGTGTGTGTGTGTGTGTGTTGTGTGTGTGTGTGTTGTTTGTGTGTGTGTGTGTTGTCGGTGTGTGTGTGTGTGTCTGTTGTCGGTGTGTGTGTGTGTGTTGTCGGTGTGTGTGTGTGTGTGTTGTCGGTGTGTGTGTGTGTGTGTTGTCGGTGTGTGTGTGTGTTGTCGGTGTGTGTGTGTGTGTGTGTGTGTGTGTGTGTGTGTGTGTTGTCGGTGTGTGTGTGTGTGTTGTCGGTGTGTGTGTGTGTGTGTTGTCAGTGTGTGTGTGTGTGTGTGTGTGTTGTCGGTGTGTGTGTGTTGTTGGTGTGTGTGTGTGTGTGTTGTCGGTGTGTGTGTGTTGTCGGTGTGTGTGTGTGTTGTCTGTGTGTGTGTGTGTGTTGTCGGTGTGTGTGTGTTTATGTGTTGTCGGTGTGTGTGTGTGTTGTCGGTGTGTGTGTGTGTGTTGTCGGTGTGTGTGTGTGTGTTGTCGGTGTGTGTGTGTGTTGTCGGTGTGTGTGTGTGTGTGTGTGTGTGTGTGTGTGTTGTCGGTGTGTGTGTGTGTTGTCGGTGTGTATGTGTGTGTGTGTTGTCGGTGTGTGTGTGTGTGTGTTGTCGGTGTGTGTGTGTGTGTTGTCAGTGTGTGTGTGTGTGTGTTGTCGGTGTGTGTGTGTGTGTGTTGTCGGTGTGTGTGTGTGTTGTGTGTGTGTGTTGTCGGTGTGTGTGTTGTCTGAGTGTGTGTGTGTGTGTGTTGTCGGTGTGTGTGTGTTGTCGGTGTGTGTGTGTGTTGTCGGTGTGTGTGTGTGTGTGTGTGTGTGTTGTCGGTGTGTGTGTGTGTGTGTTGTCGGTGTGTGTGTGTGGGTGTTGTCAGTGTGTGTGTGTGTGTGTGTTGTCGGTGTGTGTGTGTTTGTGTTGTCGGTGTGTGTGTGTGTGTGTGTGTTGTCGGTGTGTGTGTGTTGTGGGTGTGTGTGTGTGTGTGTTGTCTGTGTGTGTGTGTGTGTTGCTGGTGTTTGTGTGTGTGTGTGTTGTCGATGTGTGTGTGGGTGTGTTGTCGGTGTGTGTGTGTGTGTGTGTGTGTGTGTGTTGTCGGTGTGTGTGTGTGTGTGTGTTGTCGGTGTGTGTGTGTGTGTGTGTGTGTGTGTTGTCGGTGTGTGTGTGTGTGTTGTCGGTGTGTGTGTGTGTGTGTTGTCGGTGTGTGTGTGTGTGTGTTGTCGGTGTGTGTGTGTGTGTGTTGTCGGTGTGTGTGTGTGTGTGTTGTCGGTGTGTGTGTGTGTGTGTGTTGTCGGTGTGTGTGTGTGTGTGTTGTGTGTGTGTGTGTTGTTTGTGTGTGTGTGTGTTGTCGGTGTGTGTGTGTGTGTCTGTTGTCGGTGTGTGTGTGTGTGTTGTCGGTGTGTGTGTGTGTGTGTTGTCGGTGTGTGTGTGTGTGTTGTCGGTGTGTGTGTGTGTGTTGTCAGTGTGTGTGTGTGTGTGTTGTCGGTGTGTGTGTGTTTATGTGTTGTCGGTGTGTGTGTGTGTGTGTTGTCGGTGTGTGTGTGTGTGTTGTCAGTGTGTGTGTGTGTGTGTTGTCGGTGTGTGTGTGTGTTGTCGGTGTGTGTGTGTGTGTGTGTTGTCGGTGTGTGTGTGTGTGTGTGTTGTCGGTGTGTGTGTGTGTGTGTTGTCGGTGTGTGTGTGTGTGTGTGTGTTGTCGGTGTGTGTGTGTTGTGTGTGTGTGTGTGTTGTCGGTGTGTGTGTGTGTGTGTTGTCGGTGTGTGTGTGTGTGTGTTGTCGGTGTGTGTGTGTGTGTGTTGTCGGTGTGTGTGTGTGTGTGTTGTCGGTGTGTGTGTGTGTGTGTGTGTTGTCGGTGTGTGTGTGTGTGTGTTGTGTGTGTGTGTGTTGTTTGTGTGTGTGTGTGTTGTCGGTGTGTGTGTGTGTGTCTGTTGTCGGTGTGTGTGTGTGTGTTGTCGGTGTGTGTGTGTGTGTGTTGTCGGTGTGTGTGTGTGTGTGTTGTCGGTGTGTGTGTGTGTGTTGTCAGTGTGTGTGTGTGTGTGTTGTCGGTGTGTGTGTGTTTATGTGTTGTCGGTGTGTGTGTGTGTTGTCGGTGTGTGTGTGTGTGTTGTCGGTGTGTGTGTGTGTGTGTTGTCGGTGTGTGTGTGTGTGTGTTGTCGGTGTGTGTGTGTTTATGTGTTGTCGGTGTGTGTGTGTGTGTGTTGTCGGTGTGTGTGTGTGTGTGTTGTCGGTGTGTGTGTGTGTGTGTTGTCGGTGTGTGTGTGTGTTGTCGGTGTGTGTGTGTGTGTGTGTGTGTGTGTGTGTTGTCGGTATGTGTGTGTGTTGTCGGTGTGTATGTGTGTGTGTGTTGTCGGTGTGTGTGTGTGTGTGTGTTGTCGGTGTGTGTGTGTGTGTTGTCAGTGTGTGTGTGTGTGTGTGTTGTCGGTGTGTGTGTGTTGTCGGTGTGTGTGTGTGTTGTCGGTGTGTGTGTGTGTGTGTTGTCGGTGTGTGTGTGTGTGTGTTGTCGGTGTGTGTGTGTGTTGTGTGTGTGTGTGTTGTCGGTGTGTGTGTTGTCTGAGTGTGTGTGTGTGTGTGTGTGTTGTCGGTGTGTGTGTGTTGTCGGTGTGTGTGTGTGTGTGTGTTGTCGGTGTGTGTGTGTGTGTGTGTGTGTGTTGTCGGTGTGTGTGTGTGTGTGTTGTCGGTGTGTGTGTGTGTGTGTTGTCAGTGTTTGTGTGTGTGTGTGTTGTCGGTGTGTGTGTGTGTGTGTTGTCGGTGTGTGTGTGTGTGTGTGTGTTGTCGGTGTGTGTGTGTGTGTGTTGTCGGTGTGTGTGTGTGTGTGTGTGTGTGTGTGTTGCTGGTGTTTGTGTGTGTGTGTGTTGTCGATGTGTGTGTGTGTGTGTTGTCGGTGTGTGTGTGTGTGTGTGTGTGTGTGTGTGTGTGTGTGTGTGTGTTGTCGGTGTGTGTGTGTTGTCGGTGTGTGTGTGTGTGTGTGTTGTCGGTGTGTGTGTGTGTGTGTGTGTGTTGTCGGTGTGTGTGTGTGTGTGTTGTCGATGTGTGTGTGTGTGTGTGTTGTCAGTGTGTGTGTGTGTGTGTGTGTTGTCGGTGTGTGGGTGTGTGTGTTGTCGGTGTGTGTGTGTGTGTGTGTGTTGTCGGTGTGTGTGTGTGTTGTGTGTGTGTGTGTTGTTTGTGTGTGTGTGTGTTGTCGGTGTGTGTGTGTGTGTGTTGTCGGTGTGTGTGTGTGTGTGTGTGTGTGTGTGTGTGTGTCTGTGTGTGTGTGTGTGTGTGTGTGTTGTCGGTGTGTGTGTGTGTGTGTGTTGTCGGTGTGTGTGTGTGTGTTGCCGGTGTGTGTGTGTGTGTGTGTTGTCGGTGTGTGTGTGTGTGGTCGGTGTGTGTGTGTGTGTTGTCGGTGTGTGTGTGTGTGTTGTCGGTGTGTGTGTGTTTATGTGTTGTCGGTGTGTGTGTGTGTGTGTTGTCGGTGTGTGTGTGTGTGTTGTCGGTGTGTGTGTGTGTGTGTGTTGTCGGTGTGTGTGTGTGTTGTCGGTGTGTGTGTGTGTGTTTGTGTTGTCGGTGTGTGTGTTGTCGGTGTGTGTGTGTGTGTTGTCGGTGTGTGTGTGTGTGTGTTGTCGGTGTGTGTGTGTGTGTGTTGTCAGTGTGTGTGTGTGTGTGTTGTCGGTGTGTGTGTGTGTGTTGTCGGTGTGTGTGTGTGTGTTGTGTGTGTGTGTTGTCGGTGTGTGTGTTGTCCGAGTGTGTGTGTGTGTGTGTTGTCGGTGTGTGTGTGTTGTCGGTGTGTGTGTGTGTGTGTGTTGTCGGTGTGTGTGTGTGTGTGAGTGTGTGTGTTGTCGGTGTGTGTGTGTGTTGTCGGTGTGTGTGTGTGTGTGTGAGTTGTCAGTGTGTGTGTGTGTGTGTTGTCGGTGTGTGTGTGTGTGTGTTGTCGGTGTGTGTGTGTGTGTGTGTGTTGTCGGTGTGTGTGTGTTGTCGGTGTGTGTGTGTGTGTTGTCGGTGTGTGTGTGTGTGTTGTCAGTGTGTGTGTGTGTGTGTTGTCGGTGTGTGTGTGTGTGTTTTCGGTGTGTGTGTGTGTGTGTTGTGTGTGTGTGTGTGTGTTGTCGGTGTGTGTGTGTTGTCGGTGTGTGTGTGTGTGTGTGTTGTCGGTGTGTGTGTGTGTGTGTGTGTGTTGTCAGTGTGTGTGTGTGTGTGTTGTCGGTGTGTGTGTGTGTGTGTTGTCGGTGTGTGTGTGTGTGTGTGTGTTGTCGGTGTGTGTGTGTTGTCGGTGTGTGTGTGTGTGTTGTCGGTGTGTGTGTGTGTGTTGTCGGTGTGTGTGTGTGTGTGTTGTCGGTGTGTGTGTGTGTGTTGTCGGTGTGTGTGTGTGTGTGTTGTCGGTGTGTGTGTGTGTTGTCGGTGTGTGTGTGTGTGTTGTCGGTGTGTGTGTGTTGTCGGTGTGTGTGTGTGTGTTGTCGGTGTGTGTGTGTGTGTTGTCGTGTGTGTGTGTGTGTGTGTTGTCAGTGTGTGTGTGTGTGTGTGTTGTCGGTGTGTGTGTGTGTGTGTGTTGTCGGTGTGTGTGTGTGTGTGTGTTGTCGGTGTGTGTGTGTGTGTGTTTTCGGTGTGTGTGTGTGTGTGTGTGTGTTGTCGGTGTGTGTGTGTGTGTGTTGTCGGTGTGTGTGTGTGTTGTCGGTGTGTGTGTGTGTGTGTGTGTGTGTGTTGTCGGTGTGTGTGTGTGTGTTGTCGGTGTGTGTGTGTGTGTGTTGTCAGTGTGTGTGTGTGTGTGTGTGTGTTGTCGGTGTGTGTGTGTGTGTTGTTGGTGTGTGTGTGTGTGTGTGTGTTGTCGGTGTGTGTGTGTTGTCGGTGTGTGTGTGTGTTGTCTGTGTGTGTGTGTGTGTTGTCGGTGTGTGTGTGTTTATGTGTTGTCGGTGTGTGTGTGTGTTGTCGGTGTGTGTGTGTGTGTTGTCGGTGTGTGTGTGTGTGTTGTCGGTGTGTGTGTGTGTTGTCGGTGTGTGTGTGTGTGTGTGTGTGTGTGTGTGTGTTGTCGGTGTGTGTGTGTGTTGTCGGTGTGTATGTGTGTGTGTGTTGTCGGTGTGTGTGTGTGTGTGTTGTCGGTGTGTGTGTGTGTGTTGTCAGTGTGTGTGTGTGTGTGTTGTCGGTGTGTGTGTGTGTGTGTGTTGTCGGTGTGTGTGTGTGTTGTGTGTGTGTGTTGTCGGTGTGTGTGTTGTCTGAGTGTGTGTGTGTGTGTGTTGTCGGTGTGTGTGTGTTGTCGGTGTGTGTGTGTGTGTGTGTTGTCGGTGTGTGTGTGTGTGTGTGTGTGTGTTGTCGGTGTGTGTGTGTGTGTGTTGTCGGTGTGTGTGTGTGGGTGTTGTCAGTGTGTGTGTGTGTGTGTGTTGTCGGTGTGTGTGTGTTTGTGTTGTCGGTGTGTGTGTGTGTGTGTGTGTTGTCGGTGTGTGTGTGTTGTGGGTGTGTGTGTGTGTGTGTTGTCTGTGTGTGTGTGTGTGTTGCTGGTGTTTGTGTGTGTGTGTGTTGTCGATGTGTGTGTGGGTGTGTTGTCGGTGTGTGTGTGTGTGTGTGTGTGTGTGTGTGTTGTCGGTGTGTGTGTGTGTGTGTGTTGTCGGTGTGTGTGTGTGTGTTGTGTGTGTGTGTGTGTTGTCGGTGTGTGTGTGTGTGTTGTCGGTGTGTGTGTGTGTGTGTTGTCGGTGTGTGTGTGTGTGTGTTGTCGGTGTGTGTGTGTGTGTGTTGTCGGTGTGTGTGTGTGTGTGTTGTCGGTGTGTGTGTGTGTGTGTGTTGTCGGTGTGTGTGTGTGTGTGTTGTGTGTGTGTGTGTTGTTTGTGTGTGTGTGTGTTGTCGGTGTGTGTGTGTGTGTCTGTTGTCGGTGTGTGTGTGTGTGTTGTCGGTGTGTGTGTGTGTGTGTTGTCGGTGTGTGTGTGTGTGTTGTCGGTGTGTGTGTGTGTGTTGTCAGTGTGTGTGTGTGTGTGTTGTCGGTGTGTGTGTGTTTATGTGTTGTCGGTGTGTGTGTGTGTGTGTTGTCGGTGTGTGTGTGTGTGTTGTCAGTGTGTGTGTGTGTGTGTTGTCGGTGTGTGTGTGTGTTGTCGGTGTGTGTGTGTGTGTGTGTGTGTGTGTGTGTGTTGTCGGTGTGTGTGTGTGTGTGTGTTGTCGGTGTGTGTGTGTGTGTGTTGTCGGTGTGTGTGTGTGTGTGTGTGTTGTCGGTGTGTGTGTGTGTGTGTTGTCAGTGTGTGTGTGTGTTGTCGGTGTGTGTGTGTGTGTGTTGTCGGTGTGTGTGTGTTGTGTGTGTGTGTGTGTTGTCGGTGTGTGTGTGTGTGTGTTGTCGGTGTGTGTGTGTGTGTGTGTTGTCGGTGTGTGTGTGTGTGTGTTGTCGGTGTGTGTGTGTGTGTGTTGTCGGTGTGTGTGTGTGTGTGTGTGTTGTCGGTGTGTGTGTGTGTGTGTTGTGTGTGTGTGTGTTGTTTGTGTGTGTGTGTGTTGTCGGTGTGTGTGTGTGTGTCTGTTGTCGGTGTGTGTGTGTGTGTTGTCGGTGTGTGTGTGTGTGTGTTGTCGGTGTGTGTGTGTGTGTGTTGTCGGTGTGTGTGTGTGTGTTGTCAGTGTGTGTGTGTGTGTGTTGTCGGTGTGTGTGTGTTTATGTGTTGTCGGTGTGTGTGTGTGTTGTCGGTGTGTGTGTGTGTGTGTTGTCGGTGTGTGTGTGTGTGTGTTGTCGGTGTGTGTGTGTGTGTTGTCGGTGTGTGTGTGTTTATGTGTTGTCGGTGTGTGTGTGTGTGTGTTGTCGGTGTGTGTGTGTGTGTGTTGTCGGTGTGTGTGTGTGTGTGTTGTCGGTGTGTGTGTGTGTTGTCGGTGTGTGTGTGTGTGTGTGTGTGTGTGTGTGTTGTCGGTATGTGTGTGTGTTGTCGGTGTGTATGTGTGTGTGTGTTGTCGGTGTGTGTGTGTGTGTGTGTTGTCGGTGTGTGTGTGTGTGTTGTCAGTGTGTGTGTGTGTGTGTTGTCGGTGTGGGTGTGTCGGTGTGTGTGTGTGTTGTCGGTGTGTGTGTGTGTGTGTTGTCGGTGTGTGTGTGTGTGTGTTGTCGGTGTGTGGTGTGTGTGTGTGTGTGTGTTGTCGGTGTGTGTGTTGTCTGGTGTGTGTGTGTGTGTGTGTGTTGTCGGTGTGTGTGTGTTGTCGGTGTGTGTGTGTGTGTGTGTTGTCGGTGTGTGTGTGTGTGTGTGTTGTCGGTGTGTGTGTGTGTGTGTTGTCGGTGTGTGTGTGTGTGTGTGTGTTGTCGGTGTGTGTGTGTGTTGTGTGTGTGTGTGTCGTGTGTTGTGTGTGTGTGTGTTGTCGGTGTGTGTGTGTGTGTGTTGTCGGTGTGTGTGTGTGTGTGTGTGTGTGTGTGTGTGTGTGTGTGTGTGTGTGTGTGTGTGTGTGTTGTCGGTGTGTGTGTGTGTGTGTTGTCGGTGTGTGTGTGTGTGTTGTCGGTGTGTGTGTGTGTGTGTGTTGTCGGTGTGTGTGTGTGTGTTGTCGGTGTGTGTGTGTGTGTGTTGTCGGTGTGTGTGTGTGTGTGTTGTCGGTGTGTGTGTGTGTGTGTTGTCGGTGTGTGTGTGTGTGTGTTGTCGGTGTGTGTGTGTGTGTGTTGTCGGTGTGTGTGTGTGTGTGTGTGTCGGTGTGTGTGTGTGTGTGTTGTCGGTGTGTGTGTGTGTGTGTGTTGTCGGTGTGTGTGTGTGTGTGTTGTCGGTGTGTGTGTGTGTGTGTTGTCGGTGTGTGTGTGTGTGGTCGGTGTGTGT